>NC_041405.2:5351384-5453884 GCF_900747795.2 Erpetoichthys calabaricus | reverse complement strand
GTGAAAAAAACACTAGTGATCAATTTCTTTTAATATACTTATGTTTAGTATACATACTATTCATACATTTCAGCAATATACTGCATAAAATTTGCTAACTGAGGCCAAACAGATGGATTGTTACAGGCACCTTTAACAATATTAGAACTGGAATTTTAAGATAGCAAGTGTAGCAGGTGAACTGTTCCATAGTAGATAGTCAAACAATGTGCAAAACTCATGGAAGGGAGCAACAGCAAATCCTGCATCATTACTTAAAGAGATCCATGTGGGATATCCCGTGATTTTAAGAATGGATTTATTATCATACCTCAGCAAAACCAGTTCCATTCTGAATTTATCAACCAAAAATGATCATCTATCCATCCATCCATCCATCCATTATCCAACCCGCTATATCCTAACTACAGCGTCATGGGGGACTAATGGAGCCAACCCCAGTTAACATCGGGTGCAAGGCAGGAAACAAATCCTGGGCATTGTGCCAGCCGACCACAGAAAAATGATAATTTATTTAATAAAGTGATTATTATGCTTCATGGCTAAGCGTGTTTCTTAAAATTCTCACTAAAGTAATAGAGATAATTGAGAGCAAATGGTTAGAATTAATAATTATGATTATTAGAATGCAAATAATTGCTTTAAAAATTCTGTGTTTTTAAAGTCTTTAGGTTGTTGCTATTGGTTGTATTTCTGACTATTGCACCAGATGGTAAGTATTCATCCTGTTTTTATAAACTTCTAATTGCTTTACAAAGTCTGCAGCACTGCAGTGAGCATTGAGCTGATGGCAGGTGTCAGCACAGTCCAACATGGGACCCACTCATTAACGCAAAGATAATTAATTGATGCCAGTTCATGTAAGCTGTATGTCTTTCAGTCAGTCAGTCACGGCTGTCCGTCAGTTAACTGATGACTCTATCCATACGTTTAAGTACCTCGGACCCAAGGACAATGTGGCACTGGAGTAACACATGGACAAGAGACAAGAGCCAAGATGAGGAGAGTGACAGGCAACTATTTGCAAGCATTCTATCTGATTAGTTTATTATTTGTTAAATGATGGCAAAGGACATAAGTTGATCAGAATATTAAAATTAAAATATTAAAAAGTAGAAGTAACAGCATTCAGAGTGTAATTGTTAGTCTTACTGGCCATGTAAATAAGTCATTATTATACGATTTAGCTATTGTATAGTTGTGTATATTCTTGTCTGTGTATGTTTTGTTTGGTTCCTTTTCAGTTGTAACTGTTTTAAATCATTATGAAGGACTGACATGAACCATCCTGAGAAATCTTACTAAAAGTCATTGCTAGCTGGATAAAGAAGTTGAAGATTTTTAACATGCTAAAAAAATTCAAAATGTTTATATATTTCACATTGGAGGATGGAAGCAAATTCATTTTCAATTTGTCATTGTTTCTTTTTTTTTTTGGCTTTTTAAATTTAAAGTTGTGGTGGTAGAATGGCTATGACAGCTGCCTTACTGCTCTGGAGTCCTGGGCTCAAATTCAAGCCTGGGCTTTGTCAAGTGGATATTGCAAGTCTTCTCAGGTTCTGTGGGTTATTTTCTCTCCTAGTACTTTGGTTTTCCTCTCACGTTCCATAGATGTGTAGTTGGTACTGCCAACATTAAATATGCTCCATCTGAGAGAGAGTGAGTTTAGTCACATCCACCTACCTTGCAGGTAGTACCCCTGTGACCCTAATATTGATTAGAAGAGTCAAGAAAATAAATGGATGAATGGATGGAGAATAGTTTTCTTTTTACTTTCTCGTATACACAGTATAGAGAAAGTAAAGGAATTGTGAAAAAACTTGACCTCGAGATTTTGATGAATCTTGACGTTTTAGACCTTCCTGAGTTTGAAAATATGAAAATTTGAAATGATGTCAGTCTGTGTCTTAACACGATAACTACACCTGCTTTATATTAAAAAATGAGGAATCGCTGTCAACTTTTGGTACTTTAACTGAATATTTTCACAAACATCCAAGTAAACTATGGTTTTAATTACAGGTAGATGATTCAAATTTTGTGTAGATATTTATAATGATAAAAAGTAAACCAATATGAAATTTGAGAAAAATATTTAACAGGAAGTAGTATTTTATTTAAACAACCATCCAAAACTTTTTGTATCATGTAAATATAAATGTGTACACGATATTAAAAACTGTACAGTATTCAATTTAACGCATATTCTTTCAACAACTATTATTAATTTTATTTTAATGTAATTTATACATCATCAGTTTAACAATAACATATAAACATTGATGCAATGGGAACAATAAGCTGCTACATCCCCGTCGTGTTCCTGGTAATACATTTAATTTTATGATTTTTTTTTATTTCTGCTATCATTATCATAATTAAATGTATATTTACCTATAGCAATGTATTGCAACACATCTTTATATATAATACGTTACCGTGGCTGTCCATTTGTCTGTCCAGAATTTTAAATCACCTGTAGCTCACAAACCATTTGAACTACATGACGTCTACTGTCCGCTTTCTAAATGATGATTCACCTCCAAGGTTATTCTTCTTTTTATTTTTATTTTATTTTATTGTAGAATCAAGTCTCGGTAGTGGCCAGCAGGATGGCTGTGTGGCGCATGTGTACGGGCACCGTTCTCATCCCTACCACCTTCGCCGTTACTTCCCCTACCTCTTCATATCTTAAATCATTCTTTAGGCAGATTGAACACTTAAGTGCCAGCTTAAGTGAAAAATTAAGAAAAACATACTAAACGTAGTAAGTACTTGCAACACAAACACTGACTTAATCAGTTTGAACGTGAAAAGGTGCCAACGAAAGAAGAGAAGAAGCAGGCGACTAGGGTGGAGATATGAAGGGCTGATCAGGAAGTGGCAGGCACATCAACCTCTGAGCAAACGAATGATAAATGAACAGAGAAAGAGGAACGGTCAAGTAAAGTGTATTCACTGCACATTATCGTTATAGCAGTACG
Organism: Erpetoichthys calabaricus; assembly: GCF_900747795.2. Lineage (NCBI taxonomy): Eukaryota > Metazoa > Chordata > Cladistia > Polypteriformes > Polypteridae > Erpetoichthys > Erpetoichthys calabaricus. The sequence goes on along the minus strand of NC_041405.2, from coordinate 5,450,900 downwards.
CCATTACTGGTATATATGTTACGGCCAAGCCAGTTCCCAAATTTGCCGGCCGTGTCGCATTTTGGCCGTGAGGTGTGGCCCAAGTCTGAATTACTAGAAATTACCAGCATATATGCTACTTTGGCCGGCCATTTCGTGAAGTGGTGAGAACTCCCAGGCCAAAAATCGGTTGTGCTGATGTAAGACTGTCGCTCAAGGTATGAAGATTCTTAAAAATTTTCAGATACAGAGTCAGAAGTGAGTTTTCCATTCTGCACGAGAAACTGCTTAAGGCGGGTCTTGTTCAGAAAGCGGACGCCACTTGAGACGGCCTTCCCCTCGCCCAAACACTAACCTTAAGGTCAATAAAATAGGCCCCCGATGTGAAGTCACTATTTTAGAGCTAAAGTGATAACAGAAATTTGAAACCTACTTATATACCTAATCTTAATTATTGTGAAACAACCAAGTGGCGTCCGCTTTCTGAACAAGAGCCATAAGGCTACACTCGATGCAATTGCACTACTAAGTGCACAACAAATCGCTGCTCATGCCTTTTTTCTTCCAACTTTGGCCGATCGCCCCATGCCATTTCACAAACTGGCTGGCCAAATCCCAAAATTGAGGAAAAGATCGGACATTGGCCGGTCAATTTACAGCGACATTGGCCATTTCCCGATTTGGCTGGACACTTCCCACTTTGGCCGATTTCGGGTTTTGGCCGTACATTATATAATACTAACACTTTTTCTATGTTTTTAGGTGACTATAACTCTTTTTACTTTGCACATAATTGAGGTAATGCATATACTGTATAATCATGAGAAAAATTCCACCACCATTTTTGACCTCCCTAAGTGCAAAAATATTATTTTAATATAAAGTTTGATTATAAATAGAGATAAATGATTGTGTATTGATATTATCAATTAGTTATGATAAGAAACAAAGAGATATGATATCTGAGAAATATTCCGCAACTGGAACTGGTTCTGATGACCTTTTCCACTTTCTCAGTAGACGAGAATGTCGAGGGGAGCACACTCTCGGTTTTTTAAAAATCCAACCAATAAACAGTAGAAGCAGTTAAAATGAGGGCGATACATTATGAAATTTACAAAGGTAGCACTGTAGATGTTGTTTATTTAGTGTTTAGAAAACAGTACAAAGCAGTGCAAATGTCAGTGTTGGATAAAAAGTGAAGGTGTCCTCTGTGCTGTGTTCAAATCGAAAATGATATTGGCTCCCCACACCCTTGAACTGGACTAAGTAACTTTGAAAATGGTGGCAAGTGTAAACTATTAGTTCAACATTGATAAGTATTTATGGGCTTTAGATACAGAGTTTCTCTTTATCTGGTTTATGACTGAAGACTGTAGACATGCTGACACTGTTAAGCTAAATATTATTTCCTTCCTGGTAGTTTGTCATAGTATGGCTTTATATATGGGGGGACACAAAAATTCCCAGAATTGTTAAAAATATATATTATGCAACTTACAGCAATTCCTTTTTAGTCACTGTAAAACACTCTCATCAAGGTTCATTCTCTTATTCCAGTGCTTCTTCCATTATGGAAAACATTTCTCTGTATTCATCCTTTGTTATCATTTCTAGAGCCTCCTGTGATTTTTTTTTCCTGGATGTCTAACGCAGTAGCAAATCTTCTTCTCTTCAGTTTTTGACTGATAATGCAGTGTGTTAAGGTGCCGGCTCTCGGGGTGCACCACTGTTCTGGATGTTTTCTTTCCTGATGCTTTCTCATAGATGCCTTAATGCTGCTAATTAATAGTCTGTTTATGGGGAAACTCTTTATTAACCTGTCTGTTATGTTCACAAGCGTGGTCATTGTTGTCTTGATGCTTGATATGACTTGACATGCTTTTCTCAGCTTGTACAGGAAAAATCGCAGGAGTCATGCGCACAATTGTAGAATAAATGTCAGAAATATGCTTTCAATCACCAAAGCACAATGCCAATTAGCAGACTGATTAACAAGACTGTAGTCATGCCATACTTGACGGCATAGTTGATAGCTACACCTTACTCCCATGCTATTAACCAATTACGTGAATTTTTGGCACCCCAAACATATGTTGAATTTTTATAAAAATCTTCAGTTTAAAAAGAAATCTTTTAAAATTTATATATTATTATTCTAGAGTGCGATGACATCTGAGCACATCCAACAAGGAAATGAGGAGGCAGATCCAGATGACCAACTTGGGAAAATGTGAAAAGTGGAGCCATGATAAGCAGATGATGAATGCTAAAGATCAGGTACGTGGAAACAATATTTGAAATGTCTGCCACTCACAAGAATGATCAGTAATAAGATAGAAGGCCAAAACTCAGGTTATATTCTCCAAAGATAAAAGCAGGTCAAGCAATGCACATTCAGAACACACCATACAATAACAGAAGGGCATTTAAACAAACGCCAAGAATGTCAGAAGCCCAGAGGCCCCCAAACGATGTGTCCCTTGTCTGTTTTGCCAACGCTTCCATAACATGCCTGCTTGACTTCACATTTTTTGGCATGAAACAAGGTGCTGCAAGCTGCTGTGACAGCCAAGAAGTAAGACACAGGACTAAATAATAATTTAAAAAATCAAAATCCTTTGTTTTAAGCTACACCTTATTGTTTTATGATAGATAGATAGATAGATAGATAGATAGATAGATAGATAGATAGATAGATAGATAGATAGATAGATAGATAGATAGATAGATAGATACTCCAGCAGCAGCATACTGATAAAAACAATATTAATTAAAGAGCAATAAAAGTGCAGTGCAAGTTAAAAAATGCAAGGTGCAGAGTGTGAGGCAGGTATAACAGACAATAACTTTGTATAATGTTAACGTTTACCCCCCCAGGGTGGAATTGAAGAGTCACATAGTGTGATGGAGGAACGATCTCCTCAGTCTGTCAGTGGAGCAGGACGGTGACAGCAGTCTGTCGCTGAAGCTGCTCCTCTGTCTGGAGATGATCCTGTTTAGTGGATGCAGTGGATTCTCCATGATTGACAGGAGTCTGCTCAGTGCCCATCGCTCTGCCACAGATGTCAAACTGTCCAGCTCCGTGCCTACAATACAGCCTGCCTTCCTCACCAGTTTGTCCAGGTGTGAGGTGTCCCTTTTCTTTATGCTGCCTCCCCAGCACACCACCATGTAGAAGAGGGCGTTCGCCACAACCGTCTGGTAGAACATCTGCAGCATCTTATTGCAGATGTTGAAGGACGCCAGCCTTCTAAGGAAGTATAGTCGGCTCTGTCCTCTCTTATTGTGCTTCTTAAAAGAACATACCAAAAACAGTTAAACACAGTTCGATCAAACATTCAATCAATATATTAATTCAATTACTATGTTCCAAAAACTATTTCCTTCAAACTAAACAGTCAATCCTCTTCTTCTACCTGAGCCATAGAGCTACTGTATATGACAAAAAAGCAAAGTCTTCAATGGATTCTCTTTTAAATTAAAGACAGATTACTAGAAACCCATCAATCTCCTTTTAAAATAGCACTAATGAAGTTATGCCAGATTCTAAAATATATTGAGCCATCCCTAATAGTAGGCAGTTTAACTTTTTTTTCCAGTTTGAGATTATGCACTATATAGCGAAAAGTATGTGGATGCTCCTCCAAATGATTGAGTTCAGGTTTTGTATTGTTAACAGGTGCATAAAATCAAGCACACAGTCTGGCAGTTGTTTGAGTCGTATACTGAAGAGCTCACTGACTTTAAATGTGCCACTGTCACAAGATGCCACCTTTGCCCAAAAGTTAGTATGTGACATTTTTGCTCAGCTAGATCTGCGTTGGCCAACTGGAAGTGATGTTATAGTGAAGTAGAACCGTCGAGGAGCTACAACAACTCAGCCATGCAGTGGTAAGTCACGCAAATTCACAGAGGGCGCCGCCAAGTGCTGAAACACATAAAAATGACCTCCCCTCTTTGGCATCATTAACAACAGAGTTCTTTTTATATATATACAACTCTATCCCTGAGATCTTTTGAAACTGGCCTGCCACCCCTAGTCAGTTGTTTGCTGTCAGTTGCACCACCAAGCAAGGGAATGAATGGACCAGGAACAGCTTCACTAATCACACTCATTACAACTGATCACAGGTGGGAGGAGGCCAGTAACCGCAATGGGAATGGTGGGCACTTACACCTGAGTGAGTTTAGGAGGGGGGTGTCCTTTATTGATCTCAGTATTTCTTGTTTTTGATTTTTTAAAATTCTTCTGAACTGTAGCTGTGATATCTTTAATTTGGATGTTAGAGATTGCATTGAGTAAGTAAAACTGGAAAAAATATTAGTTTGTGTGTTTTCATTTAAGGCTGTAAAGCAAAAAAAATGGGAATATTTCGAAGGGGGGTTCTTTTCTATACCCACTGTATACACTTTTACGTTATGCCGTGCATGAGATCCGTAGACATACAGGCATGTGAGGTGGCAGAGGTGACCATGATACTAAATCAGAGGTGAATGCCAATGTCCACTTCTATCTATCCATCCATTATCCAACCCTCTATATCCTAACTACAGGGTCACGGGGGTCTGCTGGAGACAATCCCAGCCAACACAGGGCGCAAGGCAGGAAACAAACCCTGGACAGGGCACCAGCCCACCGCAGGGCGCGCACTCTCTCTCTCTCTCTCTCTCTCACATACACACACACAGTAGGGACAATTTAGAATCGCCAATCCACCTAACCTGCATGTCTTTGGACTGTGGGAGGAAACCCACGCAGACATGGGGAGAACATGCAAACTCCACGCAGGGAGACGAACCCAGGTCTCCTAAATGCGAGGCAGCAGCACTACCCACTGTGCCACCGTGCTGCCCTATATATATATATATATATATATATATATTGATTTTAATTAGAACCAGATAACATTCCACACATTTGAGTCAAACTTAACAAATCAAAACAAAAAAATACTAAACAAGAGAGAGAGAAAAGAGCCAGCGACCAAAGCTACTCCATAAAAGGAGCAAGAAAGCAAGGGAATCCTATTCCCTGAAATGGAAGCTTATTCTAAAATGTTATTGATTAGATCCTGCCATATTTTAAAAAAGTTTTGGGCACATCCTCTAAGTGAGAATTTAATTTCTTCCAATTTCAAGTAGTATAGAACATCGGTCACCCACCGACTTAGAGGAGAGTTAGGATTGCTCCACCTGAGCAAGATAAGTCTATGTGCCAATAGTGAAATAAAGGCAATTACAGTTTGTTTGTCCTTCTCCACTTTAAGCCCCTCTGTGAGCCCACCAAACACATCTGTTAATGGGTCAGGAGAGAGTGGAACCCCAAGGCTGACTGATAGGCATGCAAAGGTTTTGGCCCAGAATGATGTCAATTTGGTGCAGGCCCAAAACATGTGACCGAGTGAGGCTGGAGCTCGATTGCAACTTCACAGGTTGAATCTTGCCCTGGAAACATTTTGGACAACAAGATAACGAGATACAGATAATCAGATTTCTAAACTGCCTCTAGAAGCAACATTAGCACTGAGCCTGTGGGTTCAGAGCTTCATAAAGTGAGTTTCCATGGCTGAGCAGCTGCTCACAAGCTCAAGATCACTATGCACAATGCCAAGTGTTGCCTGGCGTGATATAAAGCATGCCATCATTGAACTGTGGAGCAGTGCAAGCGTTCTCTGGCAGTCTGATAGACACTTCTGGGTTTGGTGGATGCTAGGAGAACGCTACCTTCTAGACTACATAATGCCTAAGGTAAAATTTGGTCGAGGGGGGATAATGGCAGGATGAGGCCAAGGTGGTGGAGTGGCTATAACAGCTGCCGTACTGCTCTGAAGTCCTAGTTCCAGTGAAAGGTACTGTCAGTGCTACCACATACAAAGACATTGTAAGCCAGGGGTCCTCAGTCACGGTCCTGGAGGGCCACAGTGGCTACAGGTATTCATTCCAGCCAGTTTCCTAATTAGAAATCAGTTCTTGTTGATAATGAAACTTGGTATTTAACTTTATGCCATGTTCACAGCATTTTCATTCATCACAGACAAATTTTAGTTACATTGTAGATCAGAGGTCCTCAATTACCGTCCTGGCGGTCCGCAGAGGCTGCAGGTTTTCACTTCAACCAATTTTTTAATTAGAACCCATTTATTTACTACTAAAGTAATACGTTTTTTGGGATTATTTTCAGTTATCTTGTCTGTTACAATTTAGAACCCTTAATTGTCTATTTTAATTTTTAGCAGCTGCTTTAAGTTTTCATTGTTTTCTGTTTTCTTAACCAGACATTAGTTAATAATGAAATGCTGATAACCAATAAACCAGCAGCTCTCCAGCTAATGTGTTTCTTTTTAAACCTGTGCATATTTTGTGTTAAAAAATGTTTAGAAATAAATGAGAGGGGAACTGGAGGGACCGTTAAGTTTAAATCTGTTCTGGTCCACAAATATGGATGATGTTCTCAGAGAAGGGTGCAATTCATATTTCTCTTGGATGAATGAAAGCACTAAAGCCAAACAGTCACACATCAAGTTTTATTATCAGTAAGGATTGTCTTCCAATTAGCAAACTAGTTGGAAGGAACACCTGCAGCCATTGCGGCCCTCCAGGATTGTGACTGAGGACCCCTGTTTTAGTCAATTCTGTGCTTCCAACTTGGTGGCAACAGTTTGAGGAAAGTGCTTTAGTGTTCCATCATGACTGTGCCCCCTGTAAACAAAGCCAGGTCCCTAAAAACATGGAACTCAAATGGCCTGCACAGAGCCCTGACCTCAAACCTACTGAAAGCCTTGGGGATGAACTGGAACAATTCACAGTACCTGACCTCACAAATGCTCCTTTGGCTGAAGAGCCACAAATTCTCACAGACAGACCCCAAAGTCTTGTGGAAGGAAGAGTGGAGGCTGTTATAGCTGCAAAGGGAGTGCCGCCTCCATTTTAATGCCTATGGCTTTCAAATGGAATGTCCAACAAGCTCGTATAGGCGCGATGGTCGTGTGTTCACAAAGTTTTGGCCATACAGTGCATTTCATATGCCAATTGAATTATGGGAGGTTAGTGTGTCCAACAGGGAGCTTTAGCTCCACAAAAGACCAAGCTCAAAAATGGGAAATGCACTGTAGAAAGGTAGTTCCAATTAAAGCGCCACTTAAAAACCATAATGGCACAAATAATAATTTTACCCTTAACATCAATTCAATAGTCATTTATCTTACAGTCCACATTAGACTCGGCTTGGAGACCAGTGTGAGTATTGGCAGGGTGAAAGTTGCTGTAGCAGTCAAGGCCCTCTGCCTCACTCTCGCTGTCTTCCCCTCTCTTAGCTCAACTGCTCTCATGGAGCATGGAAACCTTTGGTGGGTGGAAGGTTATGGAGGGCAGCAATTCAGAGTTCACAGGATTGAGCAGGTCGGCAGTTGGGGTGCTCCAGTATGCATGGGGTTCAACAGGTGGGAGGTTCTCAGAAGTCCATGTGGCATTGCTTTCTATAACTATAAAGAAGTTTTCACCCCTAGTTTGCTTGGAGCAGTTGATTCAACTCTGGAGAGATTTTCCCCGTAGTCCAGTTTATTCAGGTCGATATGAATGTGCTAATCTCCCTCTAGTGCAGATTAAAACAACTGGATCAAGATCCTTTAGAAATGATGGTTGTGGCACAGTACCAAAAAAACCCTGAAGCAGTTTGTTTGAGGCAAGAATGTGAAGTGAAACAGGACTGACTGAACCATAGGAAACACTGTGCATTGTGGGTAACCTTTTCTGTGTGCTGTGGTAGTTGTGCTACTCCAGTGATTAGAGTCAATCACAGCATGCATACATACATAAAGGTAACACATTTCAAAAATTAAAGGTTGCATAAGTAGCAGTCAGACAGACTCACAGCTTGTCCCTCTGTTTCATGATCACATAGAAACTGAACAAGCTAAAAAAAACAAATGGTGTAAGTTCACTGTTGATCAACCCAATCACACCATATCTGGAGATGGAGAGAAACACATAACAGCACTCTCTATAACCATACATCAAACCCCCTAATCTTACACCATTAGAGTGATGCAAATCAACAGATGAGCACCTTGTAACTACAGTGCAAAAGTACTGGAAAAGTGAACTGACATTTAATACGTGTAACCCTTATGTTTACAGAATTCTGAAAGTGTTAGGAACGGTGGCTGAGCATCAAGATTGTTACCCTGGGATGTGACAGAAAAGACAAAAAGAACATTTTTTCCTGTACAGGTGAGTATAAATGATCTAATATGCTGCATATATGAAGCTCAATGTATGTGTGCTTGTTGTTTATATAATTCCACACCCTTGGTCCAATCTTGACAACATAAATTCCACTTTGTCAGGAAGGCGACTTTGGAACCAAATCTTTTGACCCTGGAGTACCTTTCTTTTTTTTTCTTTTCCCTTTTACTGCAGTGAGATGTAATGACAGTGCCACCTGGTGGCTCAATTGTGTCACTGACGTCCAGAGCAAGTGAAAAACCAGAACTGACTTAAGCCAGACTGGCAGACAGGTGCTGGTGCTGCTACTAGAGGAATAGGTGCTGCTGTGCTGTACGTACCACCTCTGATAATATTTGTTTATTAGTTGAATTTCTTGTATCATCTTTATGTATGTGGCATTAATTTACTGTTGTTAGCTGTTTTCTATTTTGTTTCTTTTCTCAGAGTCCTTGTTACCACTGCTGTTTTGACTAAGATGCTACTCCTGCCAATGCAGTGAGCCGTCAGAGTTGTTGGAAATCTTACACAGCAACAGTTCCATGAACAACACTCCTGAAGTGCTACTACTATTATTACAGATTACTTTGTTTACAACAAATACGAATGTGTGGAAGGAAATATCTGCATGTCCAGGAGGGGGTGGATGGCCAGCTGACCTAGGTCATCAAAACTGTGAAGGTGTCTGACTATGTCTGTTACAATTGACCATGGACCCCCCAGAGGTTTATTTTCTCTAGAAATAACAATGTCTGTCTCCTCTGTTGTCAACTGGCCATATCTTCATTTTTTTTTTAATCTTTGTTAGCATGACTTCAGGTGTGTATTTACTAGTGGATAAACATTAACAGGGCGGCACGGTGGCGCAGTGGGTAGTGCTGCTGCCTCGCAGTTAGGAGACCTGGGTTCACTTCCCGGGTCCTTCCTGTGTGGAGTCTGCATGTTCTCCTTGTGTCTGCGTGGGTTTCCTCCGGGCACTCCGGTTTCCTCCCACAGTCCAAAGACATGCAGGTTAGGTGTGTTGCCGATTCTAAATTGGCCCTAGTGTGTGCTTGGTGTGTGTGCCCTGCGGTGGGCTGGCACCCTGCCCAGGGTTTGTTCCTGCCTTGCACGCTGGGATTAGCTCCAGCAGACCCCCGTGAGTCTGTGTTTGGATATAGCGGGTTGGATAATGACTGACTGACTAACATTAACAATATTAGTTATTTACTGGAATTTAAACAGAAGTGGTACTTATAAAAAACGTACAGTATAGACCTTTATGCAGACTTTGTATGACTAAAAACATTTGCATTAGTGTATTAAACTTTATTTTTCTATGAGCATGTAATGGTGTGCTGTGTATTATGAGTAAGTTTCATTGAATATCGGTGCCAGTTGGGGTTGTAACTCAACATAATAGAAATGCAGGACAGTAGTAGAGTGATTATCGATGAAACTACAGAGATGAACTCAACACCACCGTGCTAATGAAATGGTGGCTCTTTAATTTATGAAAGTTTATTTACAAACTATAAAAAGAAAACATTTCAACACACCATTGCATAATATATATATATATATATATATATATATATACAATTTAACAGAATAAGTCTGCGTGCCAAAAGTGTAGTGAATGCAATCACCGTTTGCTTGTCCTTCTCCACATCAAGTCCATCTGGTAGAACACCGAACACAGCTGTTAATGGGTTAGGAGGGATTGTGACCCCAAGGCTGTCTGAGAGGCACTTACAAGTTTTCGTCCAAAATGATGTTAGTTGGGTGCAGGCCCAAAACATGTGACCCAGTGAGGCAGGAGCTTGGTTGCAGCGCTCGCAGGTTGGATCCTGCCCTGGAAACATTTTGGACAGTTTTAAGCGAGACAGATGGGCTTGATATATAATTTTTAGTTGAATAATTCTATGCTTTGCGCATATGGAGCTCGAGTGAATTCTCTGCTTTGCTACCTTCCACTCCTCTTCTGCTATATTAATTAAGAAATCTTCTTCCCAATGTCCTCTTGGATCTTTGAAGGGTAGGGACTCTAATAGGATTTTTTATAATGTGGAAATGGTGTTTAATTCCTTGAAATTGAGAAGTATTTTTTCCAGCATTGGGGATGGTGCGAGGTGGGGGAAATCGGGAATTTCTGTGAAACTTATTTTAAATGATTTTGAAGGGTTAGATTGAACTGTAATAAAGAATCAGAAAAGAAAGCCATGCCATGTTCAGATTGTGTGTTTTTACAGCATACTTTGCAAGATGGATCTGTGTTACAATAGCAACATTTCATTTCATTTATTCTGTAAGCAATATGTCACTGATGTTTAAACAATTTGCAGTCTCTTGTTTTCTTATGTATTACTGGTGCAAACGGTCCTCAGGGCTCTGTCCTCGGCCCTCTGTATTTACATGCTTCCCCTTGGCCATAATATCCGTAGTTTTGGACTAGGTTATCATTTTTATGCAGATGTTTACATTTTACCTGAAGAAGGGGCCTGAGTTGCCTCGAAAGCTTGCATATTGTAATCTTTTTAGTTAGCAAATAACAGTGGTCATTTTGCTTGACTTTTCTCTACAATGTTAAAAGTGGAACTTCATCAGAACTTTCTCACCTCACAACCTGCCTAAGTGAAAGTTAAAACCTGGATGGAGCAGAACTCTTTAAAATTAAACTGCAACAAAACTGAACTCCTGCAAATTGGGACTAATGTGCAACTTAATAAAATGAGCTCCTTCCCAGTCCATCTTGGCGGTGATCTCATCAGACCTGCCTCTACTGTAAAAAATCTTGGTGTCATTTTTGATTCCTCCCTCACTTATTCCGCCCACATAAATCACATTAAGAAACTTTCTTACTTTCACCTCTGTAACATATCCCGTGTTCGCTCCTTCCTCTCCTTCTCTAATGCTGAGAAACTTGTCCACGCTTTTATCACATCCCGCATCGATTATTGTAATTCCCTACTGGCAGGTGCCCCTTCTAATCTTATATCACAGCTCCAGCTTATTCAAAACTCTTCTGTAAGAGTCCTTACTCGAACCAGCAGCAGCGAGCACATCACACCATCCTGCTCCATCTTCACTGGCTCCCTGTGTCTTACAGAATCAAATATAAAATCCTACTAATAACCTACAAAGCCTTAAATAACCTCACGCCAAACTACATCAGTGACCTTCTCCATCACTTTGTGCCCGTCCACCCACTAAAGTCCTCTGATTCTGGCCATATTGTTGTGCCTCACACTAATCTACACTCCATGGGTGACAGCAGGGCCTTCAGCTGTATAGCGCCCAGACTCTGGAGTGACCTACCGAAATTAATCAGGTCAGCTGACTCCATGAATTTTTTAAAAAACAACTCAAAACTCATCTGTTCAGGAAGGCTTTTAGCTCTACTTGACTTCATTACCCTTCTCTCAGTTTACCTCCATGTCAAGATGTTCATGTAACCTGTGTGTGTGTGTGCGTGTGTGAGACCATCAATTATGTTGTCTGTTAGGCTTTTCTTTCTCTGAATTCACTGTCATAATCTTCTTTATTTATTTATCTGGTTTGTACAATGCTATATATACTGTATACCCTGCCGTTCTTTCTTAAACTCTGTGAAGTGCCTTGAGCATGGGAAAGGCGCTATATAAATAAAATGTATTATTATTATTATTATTACATCTTTAAAATATTTCTGCTTGTATTTTACAAGTACACAGGGAGCAGTGCCAAACACTCTCTGTTTTTAACCTTTCTGCACTCATTTTCCAAAACTTTGGACATGTAACAATATATGTGTATTCCCCTTTGAAAATATGATATCTAATTTTGCACAAGGTAGTGTGGACTAATGAATAATTGAAATCTGATGGTTTGGGTTGCCTCCATGCACCCTATTGTGTTCTGAGAGCCTCTTCGACCCACAACTGTTGATAATCATAACTGAGATGAGCTGGGAAAATGAGGACACACACATGCAGCAAGGGGTAAGTGCAAAAAGTCATTTTTATTAAAGTCCATCAAAAATCAAATTGTATTCAAATAAATTAGGCAGGGCATCAAATTACTCTTCAATAAATACATAAAAACTGTGTAAATGTGGAAGTTAAAATATCCATACAAATAATTTCATTAAAATTGAGGTTAAAATCCCTAGGCAGGACACAGTCTCTTAAAAACTCACGATCTTCGTGCCACTTCTAAAACAGATGTGTCCTCTGCTTAGGATCTTACAGAAGAGGAGATGCCCAACTGACAGGCACATCCAACCTTCCTTCACAGGCTTGGGTCCCTACTGTCCATGGCTTCCAGCATGGTGCAGCACCAAGCCTCTGCTCCTTCTGCTCCCACTGCCACTCCTCAGCCTTATGCAGGTCACTCCGCACTCCCCAAGAAACGCTCGGTGGGAGTGACCCACTTCAGTCATGCTCTTTTGAGGGACTCTCCTCCCGGCTGCCTGCCTCCTCTCCTTCACACCCTGGTTTCTCCCAGTCCTGCCACATTCCTGCCTTTCTATCCATCTTATAACCTCCATTCTTTCCTTTTCTTTTTTCCGTCTTGACCCTCTACTCCTCATGCAGGCTTCCTTATATTGACCTGATTGGGTGCAGGTGTGAGACACTGCTACCTCCAAGGCATGAATGAGGCACATGACTGACACTTTCATTCACACATGTATGTGCAATCAGTCAGGCACCCCAGCAAGCCCCTAAGCGGACTTTGCTCGCACAAACCCGGGCCCGATTCTGAGCCTGCATGATCTAGGGTGCGATTATTTATTTAAAATCCACTCTACACTACAGACCACTTATCACAAGCCCATGACAATGGTGTTGTGAGGGGGCAACACTGACCACTGCATCAACATTAAGCAAAATTACACTACATGCACTATGTTATGAACTAAAAATAAAACTCAAACCACTGTATGCTGTTGAGGTTGATAATGGTCTCCACCCTACAATGGTAAAGGGGTAAGTAATTACAAATATCACAATAATCTATGGACTTCAGAACACAAAAATATACAAATTCACACAAATGAGAAAAGATCATTCAGTCCATCAAGTATTTTGGTTAGCTAATACCTGGTTGTTCCAAACAAATATTATTTAAAAGTAGTCAATGTGTCCGCTTCAGCTGCTTGACTTGGTAGGCTCTCCCACACTCCCATGACTCTTTGCATGGCTTTAGTCTTAAAAATGCTCTTCCTCTGAATATCCTCCTGTGTCCTCAAGTACACAATTCCCTACTTAATCAAAAGAATTCTGCTAAATGAACTTTATTTTTTTTATTCAAATACAAAGAAATTACAACAAACAAATAACAATAACCAAACAGATACTACAATATGCCTTAAAATCAATCCAAAGAAAACAAAAAAATAAAACAGAAATCAAAAATTCAGCCCCCATAGAATCAACTTTACAGATGCTTTTGAGAATTTTAAAGACCAAGATGGGATCCCCGTGCAGCATTCTTTGAGAGGGGTCCAGCTGCAGTCCTCCGCAGCTCTGTGGTTCAGTAGCTCTGCTGGACAGCCAATTGGATTGCAGGTTTTTGTCACATGGCTTACTCGACTTGAGTCAGCTATCCCTCCCTCACCCTAATCCTAACCATAGTGTAACCAGGCATTATCACTGACGTATAATATAAAGCGACAATCTCAATGGAGTGAAGCTCTGAAGGTCTGTAGCTGGAGTCTATTGGAGAGCTCTGTTGCATTCTGTGCTTAAGAATTAAAGAGGTTTAATTTCCTTAGCCTGTCACAGTAGAACATGATCTTTATTCCCATGATGCACCTGGTTACTTTCCTTTGCACAGCTTCAAGTGCTGCTCTGTCTGTTTTTGAAGCATGGTGACTAGGGGACTCATGTATAATGTTTGCATACGCACAAAAAGAGGCTCGAAATGTGCGCACACAACTTCCAATGCAAACATCAGAATTTAACTCTGTAGCCCCTTTTCTTTTAATCAGAGTGCAGGGCCCCAAATTCTTTAATATGGCATCGCCACCTCCAATATTCACATTTACAATATCTGTAACATTAACTTTCCACTCCTTACCTACTTCGAGATATTTAACCTATTAAAGCATAATGCAATCCAAATCTTTATCTTTACTTAAATGCTCAAAATGGCTGCAATAGATACCCAAATTTTACAAAATACAATTATACAATAATAAACAACATCCATCCATCCATCCATTTTCTAACCCGCTGAATCCAAACACAGGGTCACGGGAGTCTGCTGGAGCCAATCCCAGCCAACACAGGGCACAAGGCAGGAACCAATCTCGGGCAGGGTGCCAACCCACCGCAGTAATAAACAACATACTCCAAACAAAAGAAAATAACAGAGACCTTTGTTGAATCCATTTCTCCCTTTCCCCACATGTGTCTCCTATTGACTGCTCATCTCACCCCGTCAGGAAACACACCAACTTGCCAGCAGTTTGCTGAAGTTCAACTCATGTCCTCCCGTGTCTTCGGTGCACTGAAACTTTTTGTTCACCTCCCTGTAGTTTCTTCTTCTCGTTCAGTTCTCCATGCATCTTACACCCTGTCTCGGAGAATGTATTTGGTCTGATCAGCGCTTACTTTCGTTACCCTGAAGCGGTTTTCCATTATTTCCTTTTTTTTAATGGTGGTTCAGCATTTTGATGTAGCTTTTACTCTCTCTTCAGTGGTATACCACAGCTTTTTCTTACTCTTTCTTTTAGCATTTTGCTAAAGCTTTCTCTTTTTCCTCTTGTTTTCAGCATTCTGCTAAAATCTTGTTTTCCCTTCTAGTCCTTTAGGTGTCAGTGTTCTACTAGAACCTTTTCAAACTCTGTTGACATGGCTGCCTGTCTCTCTCTGTCACACCATTTTTTTCCCATCTCTCCCCTCTCACCCTCTTTTTTCCTCCAATCCCATCCCTGCAACCATTCTACACAGCCTGTGGATGGACCAATCAGAGGGCACTAGTGGCTATCATGCTAGGCTTTACGCACTCTATGCTGTTTAGGTTTACTATTCTTCTACCAGTCTTATTTTGTTTAATGTAATTTTTCTTTATTAAAATTACTCATATTCTATATTTTTTCCCCCAAAACCTACCCAAGCATGCATATTTATGGCAACTCTGACCCATACACAGCACCCTTAATAAAGTAGGGAAATGCAGCCAAACCAAATAAATGACTCCCACACATAATAATTCATATCACCGAGCTGTTGTTATTTTGTGAATTGATGTGACAAACATATTAAAGCTCAAAAGTGATGAAGATTTTAGTTCCTGTTAAGAGGACCGGTGTAATTGCACTGAAGAGCTTTCTCTTTTTCATCAGTTTACATCGGCTTACATTGGCTACCTGCTGTTATTTCTCCGGGAACTGGCCGTCACGTCAGGAATATCTCAGCCAAACTTCACTCTGCTGTGTTGGAAGCCATTTACTGACTGGGAATGTGTTTCATCTCGTTTTTGTATGGTGTATGTGCACATGCATATAGCAGAACATGTCACCCACATAAAAAATCGATTTGCAACTAATCAGAGCACTTTGCTGCACTCATATTGCAATAGGAGTACCTAGTGAGAATGAAGCTGCTGTTGTTAATCATAAGCATTCAATTACCATACAAGTCATCTGTGATGCCAAGGTGACACTGACAATTGTCAGGACTGCTCTGACATAATGCTGCATAAAAAGGCAGATGCCATTCGCAGATCAAAATCAGAGAGTGTAGATGTGTGTTTTCATCTTCCCATTACAAGCACACTCTGCCTGCATTGTCACCAGAGATCGGACTTTTTTTTTTTTTCTTATTTAAGGCAGTAACTTGGTGCCATCAACATATTTGTACTTGTTGTGGACACCCGTGCTTAGGCCACTGAATAAAAAGTTTTTTGTGGCCTCTAATTTAGAGAGGAGAACTTCTGTCTTGCACTACTGGATGTGTCATGTGGCTGCACTAAAAGATAATGACGGTCTGCTGCATCGTGATTGCATGTCTGTGTGGTTTATTCACATGTTTCATATATGGGTGTTTCAGGGTGAGCCAGGTGGGGGCACAAACATACATTTACAACATGATTGTGATTTATAAAGGTAGTGGCGGATGGCCAGGTGCCATGCTTGGCCGGGACGCCCCTTCGATGTGTATTCAGGGGGAGCAGCCCTGGACAGTGCAGTACCTCCCCCTGGACGCTGGATGGCCGCCCCCCCTGGGTTGGAGCGGTGCCTCAGTCTCTCGCAGGGCTTCATGGGAGATGGAGTTCTCCACAGCCCTGTTGGGGTCTGGGGTGGCCGCCAGGGGGTGCGGCATGGATCCCTGGGCCCAGCTGGACTAATCTTCAGCCCATAAAAGGAGCCAGCATCCACCACTCAATGGCCAGAGTCGGGTGGAAGGAGGACAAAGCTGTGAGGGAGTGGTGGTGACAGAGAGAGGAGTGTTTTTGACTCAGTGTTTAGTGCTTGGGACTGTATTGTGGCTGGGGGGATTATGGGGAAGACGTGCTCTCCTGCTGAAGAATAATAAAAGTCTCCCTTGTCAAGTCTGTGCCGGGTCGGGCACAATATAGTGCCTTTCTTACAAGGGGTAATTGCATAGAAATGTCCTTACGCCATGTCTTATAAATCAGATTTTTTTTTTTTGCATATGTATTTTCCTGTTTTTTTGCATACGTGTACTTTCACACTTGAAATCACACAAAGTTTTATAAACGGGGCTCTAGACCTGCACACAAAACATTATATCAAAGTTAGGTTTTGGCCTACTGCCACACAAAGTTTAGACTGTTTTTTTTTTTTTCATTCAGACCACGTGGATCAGTCACATCTTTAAATTCAGAGATTGGCCCATCAATATTCTTGCACATAAAAGAGCACCAAGGAATCTCGCTGAATTTTGAAGACGTGTGAAGAAATACCAAAGGGCTCGAGTCATTCCCGTTGTTTTGCCCAGTTTCCATAGGACCACAGAATGAATCATCCAGTTCTAGTGTTTGACTCGTCAATCAGCACTCACTATCAGACTGGGAGACACTGCTGGGCATCAGAAACCTCGACAACAGCCAGTAGAATCAGTATGGGGTATGGCTATCTCAAGAATCAATGCCCCTTGGTTCAGATGGACCCCTCAGAAAAGACCACATTCGACCTACACTTCCATTTCCAATTCCTCCCAAAATATAAACATTTTATAAATTTCATGCATATGACAAGGTGTCCCAGAATCCTCTGTGCCTCATGTAAAAAAATGTATCAACAACAGATGGTTTGACTTCAACACGATACCTGCTGTTCAATTAATTTTTTAAAGTTTTGTATTTTATTTAAATGAACAGCAATATTTATTTCTATAGCCCAATTTCATACAAAGAACGTCATACAAAGTGCTTTACAAAATGTCAAAAAAAAAGTTCCAAGAACATTTACGTAGCACAGATCTACAAGTAATTGAAAAAAGAGTCCTTATATATAGATTCATTTTTAAATCTCTAAAGATGAGTCCGATGCTATAGTCAGATGGCCAGGGAGGACAGAAAAAATCAAAAAAACTCCAGATAAGCTGGAGAAAAAAACAAAATCTGCAGGGGTTCCAAGGCCAAAAGACCACCCAGCCCCCTCTGGGTATTCTCTCCAACATAATAAGCTTTGTCCTCGAGAATTGTCGAGAGTTGCAGTTTCCTCTTCATTCCGACATCACCGGCAGCTGCACAGAACTTTGATCAGACTGACAGAAAAGAAAGCAGAAAAAAATAGAGATATACTACACATATAGTCTATTAGAAGTAAAAAGTAAAATGCAACCATTAAAAAGGCAAATTAAAAGGTGGTGTGTTAGACATTTTTAAAATGTTCCACAGCGTTAGCCTGCTGTATCTCTATTGGTAAAGTATTCCACATGTTTGGTGTATAATGGCAAAAGAGCCGCCTCATCATCTTTTTTATATATTTGGCTCTTGTGATAAGAAGCAAACCACTGTTTAATGTGCAATTTAAAATTTAGATCACTGTCCATGATTACTCACAAATTCCTTATTTTTGTCTTATCTTTCAATTCTAGGGATTGTGGACGAAAAAGGCACACTGGAAAGCAGACAGATAATATTTTCTCAATTCACTTTATTTATTCATTCGGAGTCGCAGTAAGTAGAGATTCAAAAGAGTATAACTTATTGCCGCAAAGCTCAATTGAACCCTGATCAAAAGCCAGGAGGGGTTTTTTATACTTCAGCATCTCATGATTAATAAGACAGAAAGAACATCCTTATCAAAACAGTCAAGTTAAACAATATGTCTGTTGAGCTAAGCATTATCTGTGTTTTGGAAGCTAAGCACAGGAGAGACGCCTTTGCATAAACTACATGTACTTTCTGCAGCCTTGTGACCTTGTCCCTGAAACATTCACTCTGAGAAAAGGGAAAAACAAGAAACAGCTTAGATTTTATTCATCTGGACACTATTTCTCCTGAACCCTGGAATAACATATTTTTGTTAGTTCATAAGCCAAAGCGTCTCTCACTGGCAAGTTACAAAATAGTTATTATAAAAATTCTAATTTACTAAACACACAAAATACATGGTGCTGAGGAGAACATTCTTCTTCTACATTCCCCCCTTTTTGAACCAACAAAAATATGGATTACATAGGAGTATCGCGGGAAAGAGTAGGAGAAGGGAAAGGAGTGGAAGAAAAGGAGGAAGAAATTGGAAGCATGCATTCTTCGTGTAACATATAAGCCTTGGCCACGGAGGCAGTGAAATACTGGGACACAAGATATCTAATTAGGGGGACTACACAGCAGGCCACAACTAACAGAATGATAAAAGCAACGGCCAGTGAAATAAAAACTGACCTGAGCCATCAGCCCCAGGGGTTAGAAATGCCAGAAGTGGTAGCTAATTTATTTGAAAGGGCAGTTAAACCTGGCAAAGCACGGGTGATTGATACATCGGGAGCCAAATTATTAGGGATGTAAGTGCAGCACGCATCACCAAACAGAGTACATACACCTCCCTTTTCAGCAAGGAGCATATCTAATGCTAATCGATTTTGCCAAGTCATAAGGGATGTTCTATCAAGCTGTTCATGTATCCCTTCAACAGCCTCTTTAGTAAAATTCAGGAAACGCTGTTGGTTGTAATATAAGTAATTAATCCAATCTACATTTTTATTTATTGTAACTTGGGGGAAAATAGACTCAAATCCCGCAGCAACTTGATCTTGCGCTTTAAATTTATCAGGGACTCCGCGAGGGACACCAATGGAATCAAAGTAAACGCCAGGGCCGTGAAGAGAGAATGTGGAGGGGTCAGCAGAGCGGGGTCGATGACGTCGGCCAGAGCTGGACGACATGCGAGGAGAATTCAAAGGGAGGAGGCAGAAAAGGCATATCAAGTTGGGTTAATGCGCATGTGCCAGTCCAAACAGGGGGAACAATATCAAGTAATTTTAATGTACTGCACATCCACCAAATATCAGCACGCGGAGTGGACTGTGTCAACAGGAAAAGTGATAATGTAGAATTAAATGAGGTGGAGTTAACCTGGAAAGTCTGGGAACAGAAGGAAGAAGGGATATGACCAACATTAGTACCGCGGAAGGGGGAACTATAATTACTAGAGAAGCAGGTATAATTGCCTTCATGAGACTGGAACATCGGGGGAGTCATATGAGGAGTGGGGGGGAAGAGGAGAGAAAGTGTAATGCAGTTAGAGTCTTTTGGTGTGGATGGAGAGGTAAAAGGGCAAGGAGACAAGGAAGACCAACAGGGTAAATATTAGAAAGAGGGAAAGGGACAGTAGCCAAATGTGGCCTGGCCGTAGCACAGGCGTAGCAATCAGATTGATTTACTTACTTAGCCGAATATAATACCCACTGTAACCAACGATTCTGATCGCCATAGCCAGTTTCAATTGAAAAAGTGGATGAAAGGGTGGAAATATTCATAATCTTAACAGGAGAAAAGTCTGAACCAGAAGTTGGGGAGACGGGTGTGTGTGCAGGAGAATGAGAGGTGTTAGTAACAGGATTGTCAATCTTAATTAGAAATCTCCCTAAAGGGTCTGTTCCAGATACATATGCCCCTAATATATAGGTTCCTGAGTCATGTAATGAGGGGTTCTTCAAAGTGAAAATCAAGGGGTTACAATGGTTGTCAACACATTCATGAGAAGCATGCCCTTTTATGATAGAAAATCGATTTTTCAAACCGTATTTTTGGGCCTCAAAAGGTTGAGAACCCCAGTCCTCAGTTCCAGTGTTAGCAAAAACCCATTGCCAGGTGTCACAGTTACTCCCCCAATAATACTTCATAACAGTCATAGACACGTATTTGTCAGACCAAGTCCACTGGGCTTGTCAACCAGTCCCACAGTTGATAATAGAGCAGAAATCAACCTGCACTGATGTGGTGATTCCTAACGGGAAAGTCAAGGTGACCAGGGCAGTAGACAAGGGAAAAGAAAGCATAGTAGCACAGCAATCAAGGGTGCCATCTCTTGCAATGTGAGGCGTGAATCCAGGCGGGCAATCCTTCCATTTTCACTGCATGTGGTGTGGACAGAAGAACTTGGAACGGTCCTCTCCACCTCGGCTGATGCCAATGTTTCCTCTGAGTGTCACGGACGAGGATCCAAGTGCCTAAGGGAATCGGCGTGTCTTTAGATGGAAGACTAGTCCTCCAGGCCTGGTTAACCTGCTTGTGGACTTCTTTCAGAGAAGCTCGTAGACCTGTAAGACAAGAGAGAAGATCATTGTCCACAGTATGCAGGTTAACATTTCCCATAACCATGCCCACAGGCATGGGTCGTTCGGTCAGAATTTCAAACGGCGACAGTCCTAATTGCCGGTGTGTTCTTCCCCTCAATCCCATTAAGGCCAGAGGCAAAGCGTCCGGCCAGGATAAATTTGTCTGCTCACAGATTTTTGCTAATTTAGATGTTAGGGTGCCATTATCAGTTTGCAATTTCTGTGGTATGCCCCACCTAGGAATAATTTCTTTGATTAAAGCTTTGGCTACAGTTTTAGCATCAGCGTGTTTAGAAGGAAAAAGTTCTACCCATCGGGAGAACACATCAACAATTACTAGACAATAACGGTAACCTTTAGACGGAGTTAGTTCAATGAAATCCATTTGGAGGTGTTCAAACGGACCCATTGGATTAGGTGTAACGGCGGGACTTACCTGGACTTACCTGGGTGCCTTTTCCTACATTAGACTTTTGACATAATGCACAGCATCTGCAGAACTACTCTGCATATGTAGAAAAGCCTGCAGCTTCCCAGTGTTTTTCAACATCCTGAATCATGGCGTCCCTTCCAGCATGGTCTAGACCATGAGCGATTTTTGCCATACCTGGGAAAGAAGCCTTTGGGAGGAAAGGTTTGTTAGTTTGCCTATGGGTCCAGACTCCATCAGAGAGGGACCCTTCTTTGGACCATTTTCTTTTTTCTCTGTCCGTGGCTGCACTCTGTAAAGAAACAAGTTGATTATCAGGGTCCTGGTTATTTCTCTGTTGGAATAAAAAGATTGGTGTGTTATTATATGCAGCCTGTTTAGCAAAGTGATCAGCTAATTCGTTTCCTTTGCTGACAGGATCTTGTTTTCCTATGTGAGCTTGACATTTAACGATCGCTAACTTTGATGGTTTAGTTATAGCTTCTAAGAGGGTTTCAATCAGCTTTTGATTTTGGATCGGTTTGCCAGCGCTGGTCTTAAATCCTCTTAATTTCCATAAGGCTCCATGATCATGGCAGACTCCAAAAGCATATCTGGAATCCGTATAAATTGTTATAATTTTCCCTTCGGACAACTGACATGCTCGGGTGATAGCTATCAATTCAGCTGCCTGCGCGCTTAAATTTGATGAAATTCGGTTTGCTTCCAGCAGGTGGCCACCTTTCACTACTGCATAGCTGGCCGAGGGTGTTCCATTTTCCAATCGCAAAGAACATCCATCCACAAAAATTAATTCTCCAATATCTAACGGTGTTTCATGTAGGTCTGGTCTAGGCTTTACAACTTTTGCTATTTCATCATGACAGTCATGTGGCTCTCCGTCTTCTTCAGTTGGAAGAAGAGTGGCTGGATTTAAGGTAGAGCATCTTTCAACAGTGACATTGGACAAAGTATAGAGTACATTTTGATAGTGTATTGCTCTTGCAGTTGTGAGATGTGAGGTTTTAGCCTGTACTAAAATAAAATGAACGGCGTGAGGTACCTTTACTGTTAGGGGGCTCATGAGCACTTTGTTTGTCTGTATGTGGTTGCGTTAAAACTGCATTCATTAATCCCCCCTTTTTGTCCACGAACACAGTGAATGGACGAGAATATAGTCAGTGAGAGTAATGCATTTTTTTTTTTTTTTTTAAATCACATAGAGCCTTGTCAGCCTGCTATACCACTGCATGTAGCCAGATGGCAGTGTTAGCTAAATTTTGTAAAGGCTGTGCTCCTCCTGAAAAACTTACAAGCAAACAACTTCTCAGGCCGCAAGCTGGTACTACTTTTAAATTAGGAATTCATCTTACCGTGGTGCCATACATGCTAGCCTCCAGATCATGGAAAAGTCCGAGGCGGGACCGGGTCAGCAACAGCAAGGAAACACTAATTTCCGTGGCGACCCAAGTGCCAGCTGCAAACAAAGATAATCCATCCCGGAAAACACACAGCACAACTCCACAACAAGAAAACATTCCCATCAAAAGCTATGCAGCCACAGAGAAATATGCTGACGTAACCTGTTGTTTTGTGACCGGTCTTGGAAGGTTTTGAATGATGGTTAAATGGCCGCTAGAGAGAGCTCTTGTATCGCAAGAAATGTCATGACCTAAATATTTAACGATAGCTTGAAGTAACTGCAGTTTTTTTTTTTTTTTCGACACTTTTTTATGGCCATTTTCACTTAAAAAGAATAGCAATTTTCTGAGTGTCATGTGCACTTATTGTTTATTTATTTTTCTTTTCTTTTTTACTATCTACATACTGTATCAATTTATTATCTTTTTCCGGCCAAAACCATAAACACAAGGGGCTTCAGTATATCCCTGAGGCATGACGGTCCACGTCCATCAGCGGTTTTGAAAGGTAAAAGCAAACCAGCATTGAGAATCAGGGTGCACGGGAATGGAAAAGAAAGCGTTAGCAAGGTCAATAACAGAGAAGTACCGGGCGGACGGGGGCATCGTGGAAAGAATAGTGGAAGGATTAGGAACAATAGGTGTTCTAGGAAAAACCGCAGAGTTAACTTGTCGTAGGTCTTGAACAAAACGCCAGGACCCGTCAGCCTTTTTACAGGTAAAATGGGGGAGTTGACTGGAGAGTATGTAATTGGAATAATCGCTCCTCGCCTCACGAGATCAGAATGTACGGCGGCGATGCCAGCCTCTGCCTCTGGAGACAGAGGATCCTGGACATGGTACGGGCAGAAGGAAGATTTTGAGAAAATCACCAGTGGCTCAGTGTGCTATCCTCCCATAATCATTTTTCCCTTGGGACCACAGTGCTAAGGAAACATGGGGAACCGAATCTCCTAAATAGAAAACGCTTTGTGAATATGTGAGGTGCACTGAAGCAACTGCTTTAGTAGACAACAAAAATACATGGAATGTGCAAAGTTTCAGAGCATGTGCTGGAGGAAAGAAAAGATTCTAACCAAGGTGTGTCCACTTCAGTAGGGAAATACTGGGCAGTACAAGGCAGGGTGTCCGGGACTTGTAAGTGAGGAAAATAGGCATGAGGAGAAAGAATGAAGGGCTTTCAAGAGGAAGGTGTGCGGGGAGATGTTCAGGGTCCAGGCTGCAAAAGAGGGCTTGGGGTGTGAAGTGTGGCACAGGAGCTTAGGAATGGAGCAGCAAAAATCCTTGTTCAGTTAAAGAAAATTGAGACTGACAATTTAAGTCATAAGATCCCATCCCAGCAGTTTCACAGGACACAAATGATTTAACAGAAAGCAACGAGTCAATAATGAAACTGTTAATGCTGAATTGTAATTGCACATGAACCTCCTTCAGCGCATGGCTCCTGTGTCCATTTCAAAGGCAGTTTCTTTGCCATTAAAGTCAATAAAAGATCAGTTTCAGCATGACGAGTAAGCAAAGGAAACTGGAAAAAGTGGCTGGGGTCCCTGATAATTCTTAGGACCAAGGAATGTCATTAGGCTCAGGGAGAGGGGGTGACGGAGGCGCTTGTGTGGGCAGTTGCGTCTGAAATGTCCAAGTTCACCGCAGTTGTAACAGGCATATGACGCTGGCGTCTGCTCCGAACGGTTAGGCATCTGAGCAAAAGGATTATTAGGGTTTGATAAATGGAACCCGCGTCCTCTTCCGTGCCCTCGACCTCCAAAGAATTTTCCGCGTCCTCTCCCCCTAGCCAGGTCAGTTCTTCCAGTATAGTAATTTATTTGTGCAGCCAAAAGTTTGGTCTGTGTGTCTGACTCTTTTAATTTAGTCTGTCTGTCAGCATGCTCTGCATGACGCTTGTCTTCCTCGAACGTTGCGGTCTTCCAGCCTTTTTGCAGGACGTGCAGACTTTGCTTTGAATGTCACTTCTCAGTCCCGAGATGAAAGGAGGCACTGCAGCACGAGTTCTATCGTTTGTATTGTCTAGCCCAGAGTGATTAGCCATCAGATCTTGCAATCGGTGAGCCGGCTGAAAGTAGTGACCAGTTTGTGCCCTTTTTATATTTTTTCTGCCAGGGCTCCTTTCAAAGGCTCTCACTGGGCGAGGAAAGGACCTTCATTCCAACGCCAAGGGACACCGTTATGATCACCGTGATTTACAGTTGCCCATGCGGTGCTCAGCTGTCGACGGAGCACCCGTGTCCACTCTGCAGCATTTGTTTTATACATGTTATCCAGCTGCTGTAACGGCTCCACAAATTGCAGTCCACCGACTGCTCGTGCGCTGGGAGACAGATGACTCTTTTAATTTCTGCCATTACAATCCAGTAGCACCTTGTGAATGATCTGAATTATCTTCCTCAGGGTCAATATGTGAGGACGGGTCATAAAGATATTGTTCATCGTAAAAACCTGCTCCAGACGGTTCGTCTGTTAACAGGGGTGCAGTTGGAGGAGAGGGTGCAGGAGGTGGAAGCGGGGGAGTTTTGGTAAGGAGGGGGTGGACAGCTACGGGGTATAGGGGGTCTTTCTTTTCGGTCTGCTTTCTTTTACTTTCAGGCTTGGGCGCTGTCTCTATCTTCATTTTCTGCAACGCTAGCAATAATTCTTCCTTGTCTTTTTTGTGTTTTGACTTCAGCAGCCAGAAGGTTGTTACGCCTCTGCTTATTCCACTTCTTACATGCCTTTTAAAATCCAACCCAGTCTGCTTCTCTATTAACTGTTTAGGGGACCCGCCTTTCAATCCCGACGGTGTACTAGGAGCCTGGTGATTCTCTGAAAATAATCCTTCTAACATTAGGTTTTGAGGACCCTGGGGGACCTGTTTGACTGGCTTGCTATTTATTTCCCATAGTAAGCGGCAGGCCTTCAAAAGAGAGCAACTCAATCCCCGATTATTTCTCGTCCCACTTGTCGTCCCCGGAAATCAACCAGTCGACAAGTGGAAAACACAACCTCCCCTCTTCCAAATTTCACACGTACTCTAACTGCCCCTTTCACCCCTATTCCTCTTAATATAGGAACGTGCCACTCGGTCCTTTCTACTCGAAATCCTAAGGGGTGACTTACTAACATTCACACTGTGCCGTCACTCTCTATGAATCCCTAAAACCCTTCTATGTCGATACGGTATGATTCTCTATTCTTTCAGCATGCTTCTTTTTTTTTTTTTTCTTTTCCCCGTATACTTCTATTTCTCCCAGCACACCAGTCAAACCAACGGGAATCCCCTGAATCTACTCACCGCGACTCCTTCTGCCTGCCTGGAAAAATCCCATCCAGTTGCTTTTCGTTTCGGTCAGGAGGAGGTCAGCGACTCCCCACACAGGAAAACGCCCAAGGTAGGCCAGTCCTAACTTTTACCGGAGCTGGTCCTCGATCCGCGGAAATCGGTCCACTTGGACGAACCCGCCCAGGGAGTCGTCTGCCCGTCTCCTGCCCCACGTTCGGGCGCCAAAAACTGTGGACGAAAAAGGCACACTGAAAAGCAGACAGATAATATTTTCTCAATTCTCTTTATTCATTCATTCGGAGTCGCAGTAAGTAGAGATTCAAAAGAGTATAACTTATTGCCGCAAAGCTCAATTGAACCCTGATCAAAAGCCAGGAGGGGTTTTTTATACTTCAGCATCTCATGATTAATAAGACAGAAAGAACATCCTTATCAAAACAGTAAAGTTAAACAATATGTCTGTTGAGCTAAGCATTATCTGTGTTCTCAAAGCTAAGCACAGGAGAGACGCCTTTGCATAAACTACATGTACTTTCTGCAGCCTTGTGACCTTGTCCCTGAAACATTCACTCTGAGAAAGGGAAAACAAGAAACAGCTTAGATTTTATTCATGTGGACACTATTTCTCCTGAACCCTGGAATAACATATTTTTGTTAGTTCATAAGCCAAAGCGTCTCTCACTGGCAAGTTGGAAAAACAGTTATTATAAAAATTCTAATTTACTAAACACACAAAATACATGGTGCTGAGGAGAACATTCTTCTTCTACAGGATCAAATTTTTTTCTGAGACCTTCACTGTTTCCATTTTTGTCAACAACTAAGATTTTCCACTTATTTAGCTTCAGGAAGTTACTACTCGTCCATTCTGTGATGCTATTAAGACATTGGATCAGAAGACCCAGAGCATCAGGGTCATCAGGTGCTATAGATAAGTAAAGCTGTGTGTCAGCTGCATGTCGGCTGTGGGAGTTCACCTTTTTTTATGATAATCCGGCATAATGGAAGAATGGAGATTGAAAAAAACAGTCATTCAGAATAGATCCTTGATGTACAACGTAGCAATATCATTGATACCCAAACTACATTCACCACAACTAACAAAAAATGTTCTACCTGCTAAACAGGACTGAGACCAATTTAAAAAACTATCAGAGGGACCCACCCATTGGCTAAGGTGGTCTACAATGTCAGATGTTGCGATCTGGGGCCTCATGCATAACGCTGTGCATAGAATTCACACTATAACGTGGCGTACAGACAAAAGCGGAAATGTTCGTACGCACAAAAAAATCCAGATGCATAAATTTGTGCGTTCACCATCTTCCACATTCTTCCGCTCCATAAATCTCTGTCAGCGTGAAAAGTAACGCACGTGAACGCGCCTGCTGCCACTCCCAAACTCCTCCCAGAATTACACCTCTTTGAGTATGCAACTCAATATAAATAGCCCTTAAGCTCAGCATTCTGTGAAAAGACAATGGCAAAAGCATGGGGGAAAATAGAAGAATTTCAGCAAATACCAAGTGGAGGCATTGGTTTAAACAGTGGTATAAACAACAAAAGGAAGTTGATCGAGTGACAGAGTGTTGGAGAAACTCGAAATTTCAAGTTCACAAAGTCGCACAGTGCCCGAAATAAAAAAGAAGTTGACAGATATCAAAGTCGCCATGAAAAGGCAAGTTGTAGCCCACTGTCTGAGTGTCATATAAAAGCTTATTAGGGTACAGAGAAAAGAAACAAAAATAGGGACACAGTGGGAAAAAACCTTGAAATGTCAACTTTAATCTCAAAATTTCCACTTTAATCACATAGTTTATTTTGTCATTAAAGCAGAACATCATAAACTTCATCTTTAAATTGTTTAATTTACTAGTTTCTCAAATCCCATTGTAACTAATGTGGCACGTTAAGTGCTTTGTTTTGTATTTGATCTTCTATGTGCTCTGTGTGTGTGAATCACTACGTGCTTCTTATACGGGCTTTCTCTCCCTCCGACAGGACACAGAATCCATTACATTCGTGATATTACAGGTCTCTGAATAACTAAAATACTGAGATGTATACTTGAAACAATTTTCATGATGATAGAAATTAAAGCATGTATTAAACATGGAAACACAGTGGCGCAGTGATTGTTCCTGCCTCACGCAAGATGCTTGCTGCGCCATGCGCGATCTTCAATGAAATAATTTATTGCAGCAGTGCTGTCGCTCTCAAACATGCTAACCCCCAATTCCTGTCTTTCCTTTTCTTTCTCCAAGTAACCAATCACCACACAATCAACTCTGTAATAGACGTTAAACCAACTCTAAGCTTAGAACTCCGATTCTTCAAAACTTTTAAGGAACATTGAAATATCTTCATAGTATGTGTTTAATTATTCTATCCTTCCAGAGTCGCGCCAGCACCTGCGAGGAAGGAACAATCCATGAACGGAGCACCAGCTCATTGCTAGCACTGCGCCACCGTGTCCTCACATGTTTAATTATTAACAATATAGATTATTTAAATGATGTTAACATTTTATCTGTATAATGTAATAAACATATTTTGCTGCATTTCATTTTAAAAATGATATCGTCATCATACAGTATGTAAATACGTGCTTTATAAAGTGGCTCAGGTTGTGCAATAGTATAACTGTATCTCAAGTTTTACAGTGAGGTAATTGTACTTATAAGTACAAACAGTTCTACAAGGAGCACTTGATGGACTGATTGAGTGAGTTTAGAGTTCTTGGGATGAAACTGTTTGTGAACCGCGAGGTCCGTACAGGAAAGGCTCTGAAGCATTTGTCGTATGGGAGCAGTTCAAATAGACAGCATGGCTGAGGCAGCATGTGCTTGATGCTGTATCCCGATAATTCTCTTTCCGATCAGCTGCTGTAGATCTGTGATTCCCCACTCAGATACAGTGAGGTAAATACTCCGAGTGGTGCAGTGAGAGTAATATGGAAAAAGATGATCCGCTCTGGCAACCCCTAACGGGAGCAGCTGAAAAAAGAAGAAGGTGCAATGAGAGTAACAAGGCTAAAGCAGCTGTTGTATTCAGAATAGTTTGGTCATTCTGTGGACCATTATATTGCTACAGGTTAATTACAATCAGATGCACTAAACTAATAAACAATATGCAGTTAGTTTCAGTGTATATGATAAACCTGCGTCAGGGCTGTGGATCTAAAAAAGAAAGGGAAACCACACTGGAACAGTAGCACTGCTTTGACGCTGGGTGCCGCCAGGTTGCAAAACCAAGCAGAGAACTTGCGTACGTCAGGGTGTTAGCTACCATGGAAATGTGCGTGGCTTTACGCAAAGTTTAGGTTTTATACATCGCGATTTGAGCGTGGAAATGGGAGTACACAACATTTTTGTGCGTATGCACCGTTTATTCATGAGGACCCCTGGTCTAAGAGGAGAAGAAGAGATATGTGCCCTGAGTCTGCATTAACCCACAAATCATTTAATTCTTTACTACTTTGATTTGGTCTAAAACTTGACTGAAACTTGTCTAGAATACAATGCTTATTCAAGAAATTAATTTAACTGCTGAAAACTGTCTTTTTCTACAATTTTATTTAAGAAAGGAAGATATAGATCTGAAATTGTCAAAGACAGAAGAGTCATGATGATTTTAATTGAGCAGGGGTTTAACTAGCACAGTCTTTACAGAATCTGGGGAGAGCTGACTATGACAAGTACACTATTGATTAGCCCACCAGAAACTTCTTTAGAAAAGCCCAAAGGGACTGGTCAAAGACACAAGTGACAGGTTATAGTTAATTAATCTATGACATTCAGGGAAACCTGTTTTATTGAAACAATTTAATTTGCTGAAGATCAACAGGATAAACTTTGGAGGGACAAATTCTATTACATCTAATATTGTTTATTTTTTGCTTAAAATACAGTATATGTCACAAAACTTTCACAAATGTCGCTTGAAGTTTTCAGGAGGTATTCCATTCATTGAGCTGGATTTAATAGTCGATCAATACCTGAGAATATACAACTCTTGAATTTCCAGCATTATCATTTATCATTTTAAAAATATTACGAAGTTATATATATATTTATATACTGTACTGTATATCTATATAATAAAAGCCCAGTGCGGTGTCCGTGTCCGGGTCCGGGTTCCTTTTGGCTGTATAGCCGCCCCGTAGAAAAGCCCCAGTGCTTCCCCTCTCAGAATTCCTGCTTACCCCCCTCCGTTCTTTCCCCTTTGCTTTTATTTTTCCTGTTCCTGAAAATCTTTTCAAAAGAAAAGTAAAGAAATAGACAGAGCGTCACATTAACGTCTTCTCCCCTCTGCCCCTACAGCGTCCACCGCGCTTCTCGCGTTTTTATTTATACAAACACATTACATATAAAAACTATTTACAAAAAAAAAATGAATCCAATTTTCCAAAGAGAACTATTTACAATACACATAGACTTTATACAAAAAAAATCCTAATTATATATTCTCAATAAGTGAAAATTAAAGAAAAAAAATATATATATAGCATACCTTTTCAAAACAAAAGTAAAGAAAGTAGACAGAGCGTCACATTAACGTCTTCTCCCCTCTGCCTATTAAATAATAAATAAAATCGATTATAAATTATTAACACAAAGTAAATGAAATAAAAAAAATCACGAAAGAAACAGAAAACGTGGTGTATGCAGGTTATGAGGTGTGACGCTAATTAACGCCCGTACTACAACAGATTATATTGTTAATATACAGTACTATTAACTATTTACAGGGATCAACTCTTTTGGGGAAGTTCATAACAAAAAATAAATAAAATTATAAATAACATTTACACTTTGCTACATGTGCACTTGAGTATTTCGAGCCCCACGTCTGAGTCGGATGGGTGTTTCAAGCCGCGATTTTCTATTTTCTCCCTTCCAGCCCACTATGCCTTTCCGTCTTCAGCTACCCATGTGCACTTGTACGGAGGAGACCTTATCGAACAATGCCGAAACGAAAGGCAACTGAACCTGCTCCTGCGAGAGAGGACACATTACAGCGTGATCACGAAGCAAACAGGCAAAGGTGTGCCAGTCGCTCGCAAGAAACGGCCACTCAGCATTCACACAGATTAGCTCAACGACACGTCTCTGCCGCACAACGAAAGGCAACTGAAACCCCTACAGACAGAGAAGACAGATTACGCCGTGATCGCGAAAGAAAGAGGCAAAAGCGTGCCAATGACACACCCGACGACAGGTCCTTACGATTGCAAAACAACCGTAATATACAGAAACGTACGATCTCCCAAGAAACTCCGAGTGAACGCTCTCACCGTTCTCGCTCGCAACAAACTGACACTCACCACTCACAGACATTACCGCAACGACGCGTCTCCACTCCTCTTCCTTACAACCATTTACACAATGTATATGATTCTGATTAGTCTGCGTCCCACACTTCGTGAATCATGGCTTTTGTTTTGAAATTTTGTTTCCCTTGCAAAAATCAAATGCGGTGCGATGAAGGACCCAGTTCACGACTGCCAGGCGCGTTTAAACAGGGAGTCCTTCAACTGTGGTCATCCAATGTGCAGCGCACTACATATTCCCATCTCTTTTTCCTTTTCTGTAGGGAGGCGGTTGAATCTTGTTTTGTTTTTTTTTCCCTTTGTACTTCTATTTTTCTTTTGTTTTTTCTATTAATTTTGAAACAAATAGTTGTATCTAGTTTGGCATGGTGGCGCAGTGGGTAGCGCTGCTGCCTCGCAGTTGGGAGACCCGGGGACCTGGGTTCACTTCCCGGGTCCTCCTTGCGTGGAGTTTGCATGTTCTCCCCGTGTCTGCGTGAGTTTCCTCCCACAGTCCAAAGACATGCAGGTTAGGTGGATTGGCAATTCTAAATTGGCCCTAGTGTGTGCTTTGTTTGTGTGTGTCCTGTGGTGGGTTGGCACCCTGCCCGGGATTGGTTCCT
The DNA here is from genome assembly GCF_900747795.2 of Erpetoichthys calabaricus. Lineage (NCBI taxonomy): Eukaryota > Metazoa > Chordata > Cladistia > Polypteriformes > Polypteridae > Erpetoichthys > Erpetoichthys calabaricus. The sequence goes on along the minus strand of NC_041405.2, from coordinate 5,418,938 downwards.
GTGTTGGCTGGGATTGGCTCCAGCAGACCCCCGTGACCTTGTGTTTGGATTCAGCGGGTTGGATGATGGATGGATAGTTGTATCTGTTATTATTATTTGTTTGAGTAGTGTGCCATTGTTAGTTTCTGCTTTTCAAAAATAAAATAAAAAGTTTATATATTTACAGTATAGAGTGTCTAGCAGTATGGGTCACAGGGAATTTCAAAATTGCATTGGGGCACCAACCAGGTGAGCCTGTTTGATTAAAAAATAAAAAAGGGAGTGCATGCTGGTACAACAAAAAGACCACCAGCAGTGGCCCAAGGGTTTAATTTCACCCTCTGGAGCAGGGTAATATCACTTGGGAGCTCTGTTTTTCATCAAGGTCTGGTTCAAATGAGCTCCATCTTCCGAGTGCCTGTCACTTTAATGTCACCTGACCAGAAGGGGCGGGGCTAGCTCTGGGTATTGGAGGTGGGGTTGGTAGAATTCTGTGGCTACCTTCTGGGAACTTGAGGGAAAGCAGAAGATACTGTTAGTGACAGTGCCCCCTCTCACCTTGGTGTGGTATTGCTCACCTTAAAAGATTCCAGATGATGATCACCTGGCGTTCATGCATGGAAATTTATATATGTGTGTATATATATGTGTGTAAATATGTATACATATGTGTATAAATTATGGCATACATCCTAATGTTTTCTTATAAAGAACTGTACATTCTGGGCTATTTAATGCACACTTAATGTAAATGGGAAATGAAGTGTAACTGCAGTCCACAATACCTTTGAGGTCACTCAGATTTCAGCAACAAACATTTTTCTTGGCACAGCCATTACTAGGTGTGCTTCAATTGATATCTTACCAGTATAATGTGAGGATATCTGAGGTTAGTGAAAGTTACAAAGAACTCATTATCTTCTTACTTTCTAACTCTTACTTTATCTCTAACTCTGTTGTAATGATCTGTCTTCTTAACTGCCATTAATTTAGTTTCTGATAATAATGATGACAGATAATATTGAGTGTGTCGAGAATGATGCACTTACTTTGGTGTTGTCCTTCCCAGTACAGGCTGCTGCTGGTAACTGCTTGAAAATTTTCCTGCAATATTCAAGAAGACAGCAGCATTATTTAATTTCATTACAGAACTTGTATACTACATACTGTACAAATCTGATATTTTATTGCTTAAGCTTTAAGATCTATGAAAATCACCTTAACAGATGTGATGTGGTCCTTTGAATCTCGACCCGAACATATGGACAAAAGACAGATTTGATGATATTCTCTTACAGGCCAAAAAACCATAAATCCTTTATTTCTATATGGGAATGTATTGAAAATAAACGTAACATTAGCATAAAAACATAAGTATTATAATATGGACTAAAGCAGGGAAGAGTGTTCACATTATGTAGTACAGTATATTACCTTGAAAAATCAAATAAAACTCTTTCTTTTCAGGGTGTTGCACCTCAAACATGCACTTTGGTGGGACGCTTTATTCTTCCTTCCTTGAAGAAGGTGAAGACGACACATTTTTCCAGTGTGGCAGTGGATTCATCCTCTTTGTCTGCTCCAATCTCAACCACTTATTATTTTCTCAGATCATGGGAGTCAGCCTACGGTAAGAGGTAAAAAGACTGAAAGATGATACAGTATTCTTACAAATGTTCTGATTGGAAGGATAGAATTTTGGAAAACATGGAGAGAATGGGATGTTCAAAAGAGTTATCAGAGACCAAGCCAGGGTCAAAAAATAAACAAAACCTAAAAACCAAAATGAAAGCCCGCTGTTCACACCTTCTGACTTTAAAGCAAGACAATGCCAGGCCATGCACACTGCTCTAGTTACAACTGTCCCAGGGAAACAATGTTGGTGTGCCTGGTGCTGTCTTGGTCTTCTCGTCCACTGAAAATCTGTAAATGTGGTCCTCTGACTACCAATGTCCTGCAGTTTTGTCAGAATCATGGTTAGAATAGAGATATCTTCTTACAAGTGCAGATTCAGAGGTTAACTGCTCATGTGGGCCATAGGAGTCAAGCAATGGACATAATGACTACACAAAAAGGAACAGTCAAAACCGGAACAGGAGATGGAGACATTGACATGAGCTAATAAAATAAGTAGCACACAAAGTGTTTTTTAAAGTATAGTTAACTCATGGAGATGAAGTAACATGACACACACCTCTGGGTATCTCTGCTCAAGCTGCTGCCCCCACGACCCGACCTCGGATAAGTGGAAGAGGATGGATGGATGGATGGACACACACCTCTGGTTATATGGCCTAGTAAGACGCTGCACAACACAAAGACAAAATATGGCAGGGTCCACAAGATGGAAGAAAGAGAGATAGAATTCAAAAGGAGCAGTTATTAAAAACACATCAAAATTAAAAAATAAATACAACAATAACTTAACCATTTTCTGAGGCATGAAAATAAATGACTACATAAAATTAAACAATGGTGGTCACAAGAGATGATCAAACAAGATACTAAAGTCTTGAAAGACAACTGGGCGAAGTGGTGGCTCTGAGGCTAGAGATCTGCACTGGCAATCGGAAGGTTGCCGGTTCGAATCCCGTCAATGCCAATAGGGACTCTGCTCTGTTGGGCCCTTAACCTGCAATTGCTGAGCGCTTTGAGTAGTGAGAAAAGTGCTATATAAATGCAAAAAATTATTAAAAAAAAAAAAAATTATATTCATTGTTATTGAAGGTTAAAAATAAGAATACATATATAAAATTTATATATATATATATATATATATATATATATATATAGTTCAGGGCGGCACGGTGGCGCAGTGGGTAGCGCTGCTGCCTCGCAGTTGGGAGACCTGGGGACCTGGGTTCGCTTCCCGGGTCCTCCCTGCGTGGAGTTTGCATGTTCTCCCCGTGTCTGCGTGGGTTTCCTCTGGGCGCTCCGGTTTCCTCCCGCAGTCCAAAGACATGCAGGTTAGGTGGATTGGCGATTCTAAATTGGCCCTAGTGTGTGCACTTGGTGGGTGGGTGTGTTTGTGTGTGTCCTGCGGTGGGTTGGCACCCTGCCCAGGATTGGTTCCTGCCTTGTGCCCTGTGTTGGCTGGGATTGGATCCAGCAGACCCCCAGGACCCTGTGTTCGGATTCAACGGGTTGGAAAATGGATGGATGGATGGATATATAGTTCATATTTTTAACCTTCAATAACAATAAATTAAAGAAAATATATATTGTATAATATATAACCCAGCCACAGGGGATGCACAAACCAGTGTGTTTCTTCGTGCCGGTCCCAAGCCCGGATAAATGGGGAGGGTTGTGTCAGGAAGGGCATCTGATGTAAAATTTTGCCAGATCAATATACGGACAACAATACAAAATTCCATACCAGATCGGTCGAGCCCCGGGTTAACAACGACCGCCACCAGTACTGTTAGTCAACAGGGTGCTGGCGGAAATTGAGCTACTGTTGGCCGAAGAAGAAGAAGGAGAAGAGGTGGGAATGCGTGTCCGGAGGCAGGAGGAGAGGAGGAAGGTAAAGAGAGTGGAACTGAGGGTAGGAACTGTGAATGTTGGCAGTATGACTGGTAAGGGAAGAGAGTTAGCCGATATGATGGAGAGAAGGAAGGTTGATATATTGTATGTGAAGAGACTAAATGGAAGGGGAGTAAGGCCAGGTGGATCAGAGGGGGATTCAAATTGTTCTATCATGGTGTGGATAGGAGGAGAAATGGAGTAGGAGTTATTCTGAAGGAACAGCATGTCAAAAGTGTTCTGGAGGTGAAAAGAGTGTCAGACAGAGTGATGATTATGAAGCTGGAAATTGGAGGTGTGATGATGAATGTTGTTAGGGTATATGCACCGCACGTTGGGTGTGCAATGGATGAGAAAGAAGATTTTTGGAGTGAGTTGGATGAAGTGATGAACAGTGTGCCCAAGGGACAGAAAGTGGTGATTGGAGCAGATTTCAGTGGACATGTTGGTGGAGGGAACAGAGGAGACGAGGAGGTGATGGGTAGGTATGGTGTCAAGGAGAGGAAAAAGAAGGTTAGATGGTAGTGGATTTTGCCAAAAGGATGGACATGGCTGTGGTGAATACATATTTTAAGAAGAGGGAGGAACATAGGGTGACGTACACGAGTGGAGGAAGATGCACACAGGTAGATTTGTGACAGATGGGTATCAGCAAGAGTGAAAGGGAAGGTCTACAGGACGGTAGTGAGACCAGCTATGTTTTATGGGCTGGAAATGGTGGCACAGGAGACAGAGCTGGAGGTGGCAGAGTTAAAGATACTAAGATTTGCATTGGGTGTGACGAGGATGGACAGGATTAGAAATGAGGACATTAGAGGGTCAGCTCAAGTTGGGAGACAAAGTCAGAGAGGCGAGATTGCGTTGGTTTGGACATGTGCAGGGGAGAGATGAGGGGTATATTGGGAGAAGGGTCCAAAGGATAGAGCTGCCAGGGAAGAGGAGAAGAGGAAGGCCTAAGAGAAGGTTTATGGATGTGGTGAGAGAGGACATGAAGATGATGGGTGTGACAGAGTAAGATGCAGAGGACAGAAAGATATGGAAGAAGATGATCAGGAGCAGCTGAAGAAGAAGAAGAAGATATTGTATAATATAGAATATATATTAACAAAAAAAATGTTGTGTTTCAGTTTTCCATCAACATATGTAAATTGATTAAATTAATTTAGTCCAGGAGCTTCACTTCATATAAATATTACACAATCTCTGTATTTCAAATTTGAACAAGGAAGATGATTGGGTGTCCCTTAATACCAATGCTTTTTTATGACCACTAAATTAAACCCTAACTATTCATGTATGGAGCTACTCATGTCAGAGAAGGGTTTGAATAAAACACAGTGAATCACAGACTTCAGGCAGTCATTGCATTCAAGGAATATGTGACAAAGTGCTAAATATGACAGCTTTATTAGACCTGCCATTATGGTGTCCTGAAATGGGAGGACTGAGTAGAAAAAAGTGTTGTGTGAGCAAAATGTCTGCAAACCCCCTTAAATGAAATTCTGCAGTATGACCTTTAATCACATCTGAATTTGTTTGATTTGTCATTTTAAACTGTGGAGAAGATAGGAAAATCAAGGACAAATGTGTTTTTGTCCCAAACATTATGAAAGGCACCATATCTTCTTATATAATACACTACCGTGGCTGTTCGTTTGTCTGTCCAGGATTTTAAATCATCTGTAGCTCGCAAACCGTTTCACCTATTGACTTGAAATTTGGTACACATATACTATGTGACGTCTACTATCCACTTTCGGGGTGATGAGTTTTATTACTCTTTTTATTTTTATTTTATTTTATTGTAGAATCAACTCTCGGCAGAGCGTAGCAGGGTGGCCATGCGGCGCATGCGTACAGGCGCCATTCTCATTCCTTACCACCTTCGCTAATCATTCTTGAGGCAGATTGAAGACTTAAGTGCCAGATTAAGTGAAAAATTAAAGAAAACATACTAAGTAATTGCGACACAAAAACTAACTTAATCAGTTTTAACACGAAAAGATGCCGACGAAATAAGACAAGAAGCGGGTCGCTAGGGTGGAGAAGAGAAGAGCTGCTCAGGAAGTAGCAAGCACATCAAACTCTGAGCAAACGAATGATAAACGTACAGAGAAAGAGGATGAAGACTAGGAATGGTCAAGTCAAGTGGATTCACTGCATGTTATCGTGCAGTGTGCCGTTAATGGTATTACTATATTAGTTGTATTTTTGACTGAATTGTGTTTGATTTTTAGTGATTTGTTCTTTTAATAAATACATAAGATTGAAAAGCATAACTTAAAAAAACAAAACAAAAATCACATTTATGCAAAAATGAAAACGTGAAAAAAATAAATGCTCTTTATGTTATTCTTCAAGAACCTGCTCAAGCCTGCAATACCAAAATTAGGGTTTCAAAACACAAAAAATTAAATTGGGTCCTGTGAGACTGCAGGTCTCTACCTCTAAATATACTGAACTAGCATGTAATGGCATGTAATAGAGGAATGGGCAAAGCAGGGAACTGGGGACCACCTTTGGGGACCTCAGGGCCTCTGAAACCCAAACAGTTTGTTTAAACCCCCTTTCATTTATATTAGTGAGTTCCAAATGTGTAGAGACTTTAGTCTGAGTTTTGACCTTTCACCCCTTCGTTTTTCTTGTGGTGACAACCCTATAAAATGTACTTTTCATGTACCTGCTCTTTAGTCTCCAGCCACTTCTTCATATGGCACCACTTCAGCATTTTCCCAAGCTGATCATCTAATTCTTCCTCCTTCCTTGTCATCTTGCAAAGACCTAATGGATGTGTTGGGATGCCATTTACATCAAGAGCTACAATATAAACTTTAAAATTTAAAGGAGTAAAGACTTCATTTGAAATCAAACATTTATTTTTAAATCCAGTATATATATTAAAAAAAAAAGTTATGTCTGCCATATCCATGCTTTAATTCAGGCATTAGAAGACACTGAACTCAGCCTTGGACATCCTCCCTTTGAAACTGATCACTGCATACTCTGTAAATATAAAGCCCATAAGCACATACTGATGAAATAACAAATGACCATTTCAGACATTTTCAAAAAAGCTTAAACCATTTAAGGCTGGTGGGAGGTAATGCCAATCCATGAGCATGAAGACATTACAAGAGACTTTCCATTTCTGTCCTCCATTGGTATTGTTTTCCTACTTTTTTCCCTGCACTAAAGGAATAAAATCTCTAGTGATGCCTATTGAAGTTTCTTAATTTATTGCTTTTGTTTTTACAGCCTGTACTGTGCCATGTTTCAGTATTATTTCTGTTGGCTTTGTAATCCAGGCATCAGTTTGCAGGTCCCCTTTGATGCAATATTAAGGTCAGAGAAACACTGAGTGCAAGGCAACTAGCAGCTTTGGGTGGGAGTACAGCCACACTCACTCAGATGGGGCTAATTTAGAAATAACATGGGATGTGGGAGGAAAGCCCACTGAGCTGGGGGATATAAATTCCACTTGGAAAACTCCAGGACTCCAGGGGCCTCATGTATAACGCCGTGTGTAGAACTCACACTATAACATGGCGTAAGCACAAAAGCGGGATTGTGCGTACGCACAGAAAAATCCAGATGCAGGAATCTGTGCACACGCATACTTTCACATTCTTCCACTAGATAAATCCCGATTTGCGTGAAAAGTAACGCACGTGCACGCGCCTTCTGTCCCGCCCCAACTCCTCCCAGAATTACGCCTCTTTGAATATGCAAATCAATATAAATAGCCTTCTGTGAAAAGACAATGGGAAAAGCACAGGGGAAAATATAAGAATTTCAGCGAATACCAAGTGGAGGCAAAGGAAAAACGTACTATTTGTTGGTTTAAACAGTGGTATAATCAACAAAAGGAAGTTGATCGAGTGACAGAGTGTCGGAAAAACTCGAAAGATCAAATTCACAAAGTCACACAGTGCCCGAAATAAACAAGAAGTCACATATCAAAGTCGGCGTGAAAAGGCGAGTCGTAGCCCACCGTCTAGAGTGTCATATGAAAGCTTATTAGGGTACAAACAAAAAACATAGGCACACAGTGGGGAAAAAAGCACGAAATGTCAACTTTAATCTCGAAATTTCCACTTTAATCACGTAGTTTATTTTGCCATTAAAGTAGAACATCATAAACTTCATCTTAAAATCGTTTATTTTACTAGTTTCTCAAGTAGCATGTTAAATGCTTTGTTCTGTGTTTGATCTTCTATGTGCTCTATGTGTGTGAATCACTACGTGCTTCCGTTCTTTCTCTTTCTCCGACAGGACACAGAATGCATTACATTCGAGATATTACAGCTCTCTGAATAATTAAAATACTGAGATGTACGTGATATAATTTTCATGATGATAGGAATGAAAGCATGTTATTAAACATGGGAACACGGTGGCGCAGTGATTGTTCATATCTCATGCAAGAGGCTTGCTGCGCCATGTGCGACTTCCGATGAAATAATTTATTACAGAAGTACTGTCTCTTTCAAACGTACTAACCTCCAATTCCTGTCCATACTTTTCTTTCTCCAATCGCCACACAATCAGCTCTATAATAGACGTGAAGCCAATTGTAAGCTTAGAACGCCGATTCTTCAAAACTTTTAAGGAACATTGAAATATCTTCGTAGTACATGTTTAATTATTCTATTCGTCTATCCTTCCAGTGTCGCATCAGCACCAGCAAGAATACAGCGCAAGGCAGGCGCTATCCTTGAACTAGCAATACGCTGCGGCACCGTGTCCTTACATGTTTAATTATTAACAATACAGATTATTTAAATGAAGTTAAAATTTTATCTGTATACTATAAACAACATATTTTGATGCATTTCATCTTAAAAATGATATTGTCATCATACGCGCTTTATAAAGTAGCGCAGGTTGTGCAATATTCCAACTGTAGTGCAGGTTTACAGTGAGGTGATTGTACTTATAAGTACAAACAGTTCTACAAGGAGCACTTGATGGACTGATTGAGTGCGTTTATAGTTCTTGGGATGAAACTGTTTCAGAAACGCGAGGTCCGTACAGGAAAGGCTTTGACGCTTTTTGCATGGTTGAGGTAGTGTGTACCTGAAACTGTATACCGATAATTCTCTTTCCGATCGTCTGCTGCTGTGATTCACACTCAGATACAGTGATATAAATACTCCGAGTGGTGCAGTGAGAGTAATATGGAAAAAGATGATCTGCTGTGGCAACTCTTAACGGGAGCAGCAAAAAGAAGAAGAACAAGATGCAGTGAGAGTAACAACGCTAAAGCAGTTATGGTATTTGGAATACTATGGCTATTCCCTGGACCATTATATTGCTACATGTTAATTACAATCAGATGCATTACACTAATAAACAATATGCAGTTAATTTCAGTGTATTTGGTAAAGCCGCTGCCGTGGATGTGGATCTAAGAAAGGGTAACCACACAGGAACAGTAGCACTGCTTTGATGCTGGGTGCCGCCAGTCTGCAAAACCGAGCGGAGAAATTGCGTACGTCAGGGTATGAGTTACCGTGGAAATGTGCGTGGCTTTACGCCAAGTTTAGGTTTTATACATCACGATTTGAGCGTGGAAACGTTCGTACGCAACATTTCTGTGCGTACGCACTGTTTATACATGAGGCCCCAGGAGTCCAAAGATGTAAGGCAGGTGTAATAATATATATTTAATAATAATAATCCTTTGCATTTATATAGCGCTTTTCTCACTACTCAAAGCACTCAGCAATTGCAGGTTAAGGGCTTTGCTCAAAGGTCTAACAGAGCAGAGTCCATATTGGCATTTACGGGATTCAAACCGGCAACCTTCTGATTGCCAATGCAGATCCCTAACCTCAGAGCCACCAGTGTTAGTCACTGTGCTTGTGTTTTTTTCCCCAGATTTTCTGGACATTAATTAGCAGAAATCACACATCAGAAATACAGTTGATCCTCTCCTCTGAGGTAGAAAATGTACACATTTTCAAGTAAATTAAATAAATCTTCTAGTTCTCTTAAGGAGGCTTAGGACTTTAAATAAGACTTCCCAGTGGGTAAGTGAATAGGGGGCTTCATTTTAGCTGTTAAAATGCTTCTAAAATAAGTGAGAAGAGTGACATCTACAAAGGAAAGAAATAAAAAGTACACTTTAAAGATTACACACAATAACACAACGGCCAAGAGGTGTAACAATGAACTTATTGGCATGCCCTTAAGACTAACAATTATGCTGCAGCATCTAAAAAAATGCATGCATAAACTTAATATCGTGACCAACGTATGTTCAATTCCTTTATTTAAGTAAAAATAAAGCAAATCAGCCAAAAGGGTTGCAAATAATTGTCTTCATGACATGTGTCACTTACTGGGTCTGTCACTTGTCCATGGTGCTCAGGTGCCAGTATCTTCTTCACACAAAACACTGAGTCTGGCTTTTCCTACATGTACCAAGCTCTCAAAGTAACAAAGCAGTTAACAGTAATAGAACTATAGCCCTGAAAATCAAGACTAATACTGTAGGTTTAGCATCGTTAGATAATTTTATAAGAGCAAAGGTTTGGTTGCCTCCTGCTTTCAGTGACCTCAGTTTGAATCCCAGCCAGGTCTTTACGAGGACTGTGCACATTCTCTGTTGGTCCAGATGGCTTACCTGGTATCTAACGGTACTAAACATAAAACAGTTAGGTGAACTGGCATTCATAAATAATCATTCTGTTAATGACTATGACCTATGATGGACTGTGTTGGCTCCTGCCATCTTGATAAATTACCCACTTGGAACAATTGAAGGAGACAGCATATTTTTTCTTTTTACTTTTACTGTAAGAGCCAATCTTAGAAAGTTAAAGTTTTGAGTTAAACACATATTACTGTTTGCTTAATTTGATTAGAATATTATTTCTTCCATAGTCATAGACAATGGAATAGTCTTTTCCCCCTATAAGTTAGTAAGAGATAGAACTTTCTTGCTATAACTGAGATCAACTCAAGTCAGGGAGCCTGCACTGGTACAGTGCCTTGCCACACCCACTACACTATGAAACAGCTCAGGATCCCGGTTGGCAACCCCCCAGGCAGACACACGGTCCATTCCCACCCTCCAAAAATGACCCTCTATCTGCTGCAGTCAGGTGTTACGTGGGTGACTTCTTGGCCTGGTCCAGCCACTAGGGTCCCCAACAATGAGGATCTTACGAACTGAAATCATAATCATAAAAGGAAGTGGAAAACCACTCAATTCAAATTTTAATTATTAAATATATTTATTGAATTAAGAGATGGGCTGGTAAAGACTTAAGCAAGTGACAGCTTGATTGTATTCTATTTGGAGAGACCAGAACAGTCAGTACAGAAACATCAAGCAAAACATATCTCGTGGATACCGATGAGCAGCAGTTGGTAATACTCTCCAATAAAAGTCGATGAGCAGTAGTCGGTAATGCGCTCCGATAAAAGCCGACGAGCAGCACTTGGTAATGCGCTCCGATAAAAGCCGACGAGCAGTACTCGGTAATGCTCTGGGATATAAAACAACAAGCAGTAGTCAGTAATGCTTTCCAATAAAAGGCGACGAGCAGCAGTCGGTAATGCTCTTCGAAAAAAGCAGACAAGCAGCAGTCGGTAATGCTCTTTGAAAAAAGCCAACGAGCACCAGTCGGTAATGCTCTTCGAAAAAAGCAGACGAGCAGCAGTCGGTAATGCTCTTCGAAAAAAGCCGACGAGCAGCAGTCGGTAATGCTCTTCGAAAAAAGCCGACGAGCAGTAGTCGGTAATGCTCTTCGAAAAAAGCCGACGAGCAGTAGTCGGTAATGCTCTTCGAAAAAAGCCAACGAGCAGCAGTTGGTAATGCTCTTCGAAAAAAGCAGACAAGCAGCAGTCGGTAATGATCTTCGAAAAAAGCCGACGAGCAGCAGTCGGTAATGCTCTTCGAAAAAAGCCAACGAGCAGTAGTCAGTAATGATCTTCGAAAAAAGCCAACGAGCAGCAGTCGGTAATGCTCTTCGAAAAAAGCCGACGAGCAGCAATTGGTAATGCTCTTCGAAAAAAGCAGACAAGCAGCAGTCGGTAATGATCTTCGAAAAAAGCCAACGAGCAGCAGTCGGTAATGCTCTTCGAAAAAAGCCTACGAGCAGCACTCGGTAATGCTCTTCTAAAAAAGCCGACGAGCAGCACTCGGTAATGCTCTTCGAAAAAAGCCGACGAGCAGCAGTCGGTAATGCTCTTCGAAAAAAGCCGACGAGCACCAGTTGGTAATGCTCTTCGAAAAAAGCAGACAAGCAGCAGTCGGTAATGCTCTTCGAAAAAAGCCGACGAGCAGCAGTTGGTAATGATCTTCGAAAAAAGCAGACAAGCAGCAGTCGGTAATGCTCTTCGAAAAAAGCAGACAAGCAGCAGTCGGTAATGCTCTTCGAAAAAAGCAGACGAGCAGTAGTCGGTAATGCTCTTCGAAAAAAGCCGACGAGCAGCAGTTGGTAATGATCTTCGAAAAAAGCAGACAAGCAGCAGTCGGTAATGATCTTCGAAAAAAGCCGACGAGCAGCAGTCGGTAATGCTCTTCGAAAAAAGCCGACGAGCAGCAGTCGGTAATGCTCTTCGAAAAAAGCCGACGAGCAGTAGTCGGTAATGCTCTTCGAAAAAAGCCGACGAGCAGTAGTCGGTAATGCTCTTCGAAAAAAGCCAACGAGCAGCAGTTGGTAATGATCTTCGAAAAAAGCAGAAAAGCAGCAGTCGGTAATGATCTTCGAAAAAAGCCGACGAGCAGCAGTCGGTAATGCTCTTCGAAAATAGCCGACGAGCAGCAATTGGTAATGCTCTTCGAAAAAAGCAGACAAGCAGCAGTCGGTAATGATCTTCGAAAAACGCCAACGAGCAGCAGTCGGTAATGCTCTTCGAAAAAAGCAGACAAGCAGCAGTCGGTAATGATCTTCGAAAAAAGCCGACGAGCAGCAGTTGGTAATGCTCTTCGAAAAAAGCCGACGAGCAGCAGTCGGTACTGCTCTTCGAAAAAAGCCGACGAGCAGTAGTTGGTAATGCTCTTCGAAAAAAGCCAACGAGCAGCAGTTGGTAATGATCTTCGAAAAAAGCAGAAAAGCAGCAGTCGGTAATGATCTTCGAAAAAAGCCGACGAGCAGCAGTTGGTAATGCTCTTCGAAAAAAGCCGACGAGCAGCAGTCGGTAATGATCTTCAAAAAACGCCAACGAGCAGCAGTCGGTAATGCTCTTCGAAAAAAGCAGACAAGCAGCAGTCGGTAATGCTCTTCGAAAAAAGCCGACGAGCAGCAGTTGGTAATGATCTTCGAAAAAAGCAGACAAGCAGCAGTCGGTAATGATCTTCAAAAAAAGCCGACGAGCAGCAGTTGGTAATGCTCTTCGAAAAAAGCCGACGAGCAGCAGTAGGTAATGCTCTTCGAAAAAAGCCGACGAGCAGCACTCGGTAATGCTCTTCGAAAAAAGCCAACGAGCAGCAGTCGGTAATGCTCTTCGAAAAAAGCCGAGGAGCAGCAGTAGGTAATGCTCTTCGAAAAAAGCCGACGAGCAGCACTCGGTAATGCTCTTCGAAAAAAGCCGACGAGCAGCAGTCGGTAATGCTCTTCGAAAAAAGCCGACGAGCAGCAGTTGGTAATGCTCTTCGAAAAAAGCCGACGAGCAGCAGTTGGTAATGATCTTCGAAAAAAGCAGACAAGCAGCAGTCGGTAATGATCTTCGAAAAAAGCCGACGAGCAGCAGTCGGTAATGCTCTTCGAAAAAAGCAGACAAGCAGCAGTCGGTAATGCTCTTCGAAAAAAGCCGACGAGCAGCAGTTGGTAATGCTCTTCGAAAAAAGCCGACGAGCAGCAGTTGGTAATGATCTTCGAAAAAAGCAGACAAGCAGCAGTCGGTAATGATCTTCGAAAAAAGCCGACGAGCAGTAGTTGGTAATGCTCTTCGAAAAAAGCCAACGAGCAGCAGTTGGTAATGATCTTCGAAAAAAGCCGACGAGCAGCAGTCGGTAATGCTCTTCGAAAAAAGCCGACGAGCAGCAGTCGGTACTGCTCTTCGAAAAAAGCCGACGAGCAGCAGTTGGTAATGATCTTCGAAAAAAGCAGACAAGCAGCAGTCGGTAATGATCTTCGAAAAAAGCCAACGAGCAGCAGTCGGTAATGATCTTCGAAAAAAGCCGACGAGCAGCAGTTGGTAATGCTCTTCGAAAAAAAGCAGACAAGCAGCAGTCGGTAATGATCTTCGAAAAAAAGCCGACGAGCAGCAGTCGGTAATGCTCTTCGAAAAAAGCCGACGAGCAGCAATTGGTAATGCTCTTCGAAAAAAGCAGACAAGCAGCAGTCGGTAATGCTCTTCGAAAAAAGCCAACGAGCACCAGTCGGTAATGCTCTTCGAAAAAAGCAGACGAGCAGCAGTCGGTAATGCTCTTCGAAAAAAGCCGACGAGCAGCAGTCGGTAATGCTCTTTGAAAAAAGCCGACGAGCAGCAGTCGGTAATGATCTTCGAAAAAAGCCGACGAGCAGCAATTGGTAATGCTCTTCGAAAAAAGCCAACGAACAGCAGTTGGTAATGATCTTTGAAAAAAGCCGACAAGCAGCAGTCGGTAATGATCTTCGAAAAAAGCCGATGAGCAGCAGTTGGTAATGATCTTCGAAAAAAGCAGACAAGCAGCAGTCGGTAATGATCTTCGAAAAAAGCCGACGAGCAGCAATTGGTAATGCTCTTCGAAAAAAGCAGACAAGCAGCAGTCGGTAATGCTCTTTGAAAAAAGCCAACGAGCAGCAGTCGGTAATGCTCTTCGAAAAAAGCCGACGAGCAGCAGTCGGTAATGCTCTTCGAAAAAAGCCGACGAGCAGCAATTGGTAATGCTCTTCGAAAAAAGCAGACAAGCAGCAATTGGTAATGCTCTTCGAAAAAAGCAGACAAGCAGCAGTTGGTAATGATCTTCGAAAAAAGCAGAAAAGCAGCAGTTGGTAATGATCTTTGAAAAAAGCCAACGAGGAGCAGTCGGTAATGATCTTCGAAAAAAGCCGACGAGCAGCAGTCGGTAATGCTCTTTGAAAAAAGCCAACGAGCAGCAGTCGGTAATGATCTTCGAAAAAAGCAGAAAAGCAGCAGTCGGTAATGCTCTTTGAAAAAAGCCAACGAGCAGCAGTCGGTAATGATCTTCGAAAAAAGCCGACGAGCAGCAGTCGGTAATGCTCTTTGAAAAAAGCCGACGAGCAGCAATTGGTAATGCTCTTCGAAAAAAGCAGACAAGCAGCAGTCGGTAATGATCTTCGAAAAAAGCCGACGAGCAGCAGTCGGTAATGATCTTCGAAAAAAGCCGACGAGCAGCAGTCGGTAATGATCTTCGAAAAAAGCAGACAAGCAGCAGTCGGTAATGCTCTTTGAAAAAAGCAGACAAGCAGCAGTCGGTAATGATCTTCGAAAAAAGCCGACGAGTAGCAGTTGGTAATGCTCTTCGAAAAAGGCCGACGAGCAGCAGTTGGTAATGCTCTTCGAAAAAAGCCGACGAGCAGCAGTTGGTAATAATCTTTGAAAAAAGCAGACAAGCAGCAGTCGGTAATGATCTTCGAAAAAAGCCGACGAGCAGCAGTTGGTAATGATCTTCGAAAAAAGCAGACAAGCAGCAGTCGGTAATGATCTTCGAAAAAAGCCGACGAGCAGTAGTCGGTAATGATCTTCGAAAAAAGCCGACGAGCAGCAGTCGGTAATGCTCTTTGAAAAAAGCCAACGAGCAGCAGTCGGTAATGATCTTCGAAAAAAGCAGAAAAGCAGCAGTCGGTAATGATCTTCGAAAAAAGCCGACGAGCAGCAGTCGGTAATGCTCTTCGAAAAAAGCCGACGAGCAGCAATTGGTAATGCTCTTCGAAAAAAGCAGACAAGCAGCAATTGGTAATGCTCTTCGAAAAAAGCAGACAAGCAGCAGTCGGTAATGATCTTCGAAAAAAGCCGACGAGCAGCAATTGGTAATGCTCTTCGAAAAAAGCAGACAAGCAGCAATTGGTAATGCTCTTCGAAAAAAGCAGACAAGCAGCAGTTGGTAATGATCTTCGAAAAAAGCAGAAAAGCAGCAGTCGGTAATGATCTTCGAAAAAAGCCGACGAGCAGCAGTCGGTAATGCTCTTTGAAAAAAGCCAACGAGCAGCAGTCGGTAAATGCTCTTCGAAAAAAGCAGAAAAGCAGCAGTCGGTAATGATCTTCGAAAAAAGCCAACGAGCAGCAGTCGGTAATGCTCTTTGAAAAATGCCAACGAGCAGCAGTCGGTAATGCTCTTTGAAAAAAGCCAACGAGCAGCAGTCGGTAATGCTCTTTGAAAAAAGCCAACGAGCAGCAGTCAGTAATGCTCTTTGAAAAAAGCCGACGAGCAGGAATTGGTAATGCTCTTCGAAAAAAGCCAACGAGCAGCAGTCGGTAATGATCTTCGAAAAAAGCCGACGAGCAGCAGTTGGTAATGATCTTCGAAAAAAGCAGAAAAGCAGCAGTCGGTAATGCTCTTTGAAAAAAGCCGACGAGCAGCAGTCGGTAATGCTCTTCGAAAAAAGCAGACAAGCAGCAGTCGGTAATGCTCTTCGAAAAAAGCCGACGAGCAGCAGTTGGTAATGCTCTTCGAAAAAAGCCGACGAGCAGCAGTTGGTAATGATCTTCGAAAAAAGCAGACAAGCAGCAGTCGGTAATGATCTTCGAAAAAAGCCGACGAGCAGTAGTTGGTAATGCTCTTCGAAAAAAGCCAACGAGCAGCAGTTGGTAATGATCTTCGAAAAAAGCCGACGAGCAGCAGTCGGTAATGCTCTTCGAAAAAAGCCGACGAGCAGCAGTCGGTACTGCTCTTCGAAAAAAGCCGACGAGCAGCAGTTGGTAATGATCTTCGAAAAAAGCAGACAAGCAGCAGTCGGTAATGATCTTCGAAAAAAGCCAACGAGCAGCAGTCGGTAATGATCTTCGAAAAAAGCCGACGAGCAGCAGTTGGTAATGATCTTCGAAAAAAGCAGACAAGCAGCAGTCGGTAATGATCTTCGAAAAAAGCCGACGAGCAGCAGTCGGTAATGCTCTTCGAAAAAAGCCGACGAGCAGCAATTGTTAATGCTCTTCGAAAAAAGCAGACAAGCAGCAGTCGGTAATGCTCTTTGAAAAAAGCCAACGAGCACCAGTCGGTAATGCTCTTCGAAAAAAGCAGACGAGCAGCAGTCGGTAATGCTCTTCGAAAAAAGCCGACGAGCAGCAGTCGGTAATGCTCTTTGAAAAAAGCCGACGAGCAGCAGTCGGTAATGATCTTCGAAAAAAGCCGACGAGCAGCAATTGGTAATGCTCTTCGAAAAAAGCCAACGAACAGCAGTTGGTAATGATCTTTGAAAAAAGCAGACAAGCAGCAGTCGGTAATGATCTTCGAAAAAAGCCGACGAGCAGCAGTTGGTAATGATCTTCGAAAAAAGCAGACAAGCAGCAGTCGGTAATGATCTTCGAAAAAAGCCGATGAGCAGCAGTTGGTAATGATCTTCGAAAAAAGCAGACAAGCAGCAGTCGGTAATGATCTTCGAAAAAAGCCGACGAGCAGCAATTGGTAATGCTCTTCGAAAAAAGCAGACAAGCAGCAGTTGGTAATGCTCTTTGAAAAAAGCCAACGAGCAGCAGTCGGTAATGCTCTTCGAAAAAAGCCGACGAGCAGCAGTCGGTAATGCTCTTCGAAAAAAGCCGACGAGCAGCAATTGGTAATGCTCTTCGAAAAAAGCAGACAAGCAGCAATTGGTAATGCTCTTCGAAAAAAGCAGACAAGCAGCAGTTGGTAATGATCTTCGAAAAAAGCAGAAAAGCAGCAGTTGGTAATGATCTTTGAAAAAAGCCAACGAGGAGCAGTCGGTAATGATCTTCGAAAAAAGCCGACGAGCAGCAGTCGGTAATGCTCTTTGAAAAAAGCCAACGAGCAGCAGTCGGTAATGATCTTCGAAAAAAAGCAGAAAAGCAGCAGTCGGTAATGCTCTTTGAAAAAAGCCAACGAGCAGCAGTCGGTAATGATCTTCGAAAAAGCCGACGAGCAGCAATTGGTAATGCTCTTCGAAAAAAAGCAGACAAGCAGCAGTCGGTAATGATCTTCGAAAAAAGCCGACGAGCAGCAGTCGGTAATGATCTTCGAAAAAAAGCCGACGAGCAGCAGTCGGTAATGATCTTCGAAAAAAGCAGACAAGCAGCAGTCGGTAATGCTCTTTGAAAAAAGCAGACAAGCAGCAGTCGGTAATGATCTTCGAAAAAAGCCGACGAGTAGCAGTTGGTAATGCTCTTCGAAAAAGGCCGACGAGCAGCAGTTGGTAATGCTCTTCGAAAAAAGCCGACGAGCAGCAGTTGGTAATAATCTTTGAAAAAAGCAGACAAGCAGCAGTCGGTAATGATCTTCGAAAAAGCCGACGAGCAGCAGTTGGTAATGATCTTCGAAAAAAGCAGACAAGCAGCAGTCGGTAATGATCTTCGAAAAAAGCCGACGAGCAGTAGTCGGTAATGATCTTCGAAAAAAGCCGACGAGCAGCAGTCGGTAATGCTCTTTGAAAAAAGCCAACGAGCAGCAGTCGGTAATGATCTTCGAAAAAAGCAGAAAAGCAGCAGTCGGTAATGATCTTCGAAAAAAGCCGACGAGCAGCAGTCGGTAATGCTCTTCGAAAAAAGCCGACGAGCAGCAATTGGTAATGCTCTTCGAAAAAAGCAGACAAGCAGCAATTGGTAATGCTCTTCGAAAAAAGCAGACAAGCAGCAGTCGGTAATGATCTTCGAAAAAAGCCGACGAGCAGCAATTGGTAATGCTCTTCGAAAAAAGCAGACAAGCAGCAATTGGTAATGCTCTTCGAAAAAAGCAGACAAGCAGCAGTTGGTAATGATCTTCGAAAAAAGCAGAAAAGCAGCAGTCGGTAATGATCTTCGAAAAAAGCCGACGAGCAGCAGTCGGTAATGCTCTTTGAAAAAAGCCAACGAGCAGCAGTCGGTAAATGCTCTTCGAAAAAAGCAGAAAAGCAGCAGTCGGTAATGATCTTCGAAAAAAGCCAACGAGCAGCAGTCGGTAATGCTCTTTGAAAAATGCCAACGAGCAGCAGTCGGTAATGCTCTTTGAAAAAAGCCAACGAGCAGCAGTCGGTAATGCTCTTTGAAAAAAGCCAACGAGCAGCAGTCGGTAATGCTCTTTGAAAAAAGCCGACGAGCAGCAATTGGTAATGCTCTTCGAAAAAAAGCCAACGAGCAGCAGTCGGTAATGATCTTCGAAAAAAGCCGACGAGTAGCAATTGGTAATGCTCTTTGAAAAAAGCAGACAAGCAGCAGTTGGTAATGATCTTCGAAAAAAGCAGAAAAGCAGCAGTCGGTAATGCTCTTTGAAAAAAGCCGACGAGCAGCAGTCGGTAATGATCTTCGAAAAAAGCCGACGAGCAGCAGTCGGTAATGCTCTTTGAAAAAAGCCAACGAGCAGCAGTCGGTAATGATCTTCGAAAAAAGCCGACGAGCAGCAGTCGGTAATGATCTTCGAAAAAAGCAGACAAGCAGCAATCGGTAATGATCTTTGAAAAAAGCAGACAAGCAGCAGTTGGTAATGATCTTCGAAAAAAGCCGACGAGCAGCAGTCGGTAATGATCTTTGAAAAAAGCCGACGAGCAGCAGTTGGTAATGCTCTTCGAAAAAGGCCGACGAGCAGCAGTCGGCAATGATCTTCGAAAAAAGCCGACGAGCAGCAGTCGGCAATGATCTTCGAAAAAAGCCGACGAGCAGTAGTTGGTAATGATCTTCGAAAAAAGCAGACAAGCAGCAGTCGGTAATGCTCTTTGAAAAAAGCCGACGAGCAGCAGTCGGTAATGCTCTTTGAAAAAAGCCGACGAGCAGCAGTCGGTAATGATCTTCAAAAAAAGCCGACGAGCAGCAGTCGGTAATGCTCTTTGAAAAAAGCCGACGAGCAGCAATTGGTAATGCTCTTCGAAAAAAGCAGACAAGCAGCAGTCGGTAATGATCTTCGAAAAAAGCCGACGAGCAGCAGTCGGTAATGATCTTCGAAAAAAGCCGACGAGCAGCAGTTGGTAATGCTCTTCGAAAAAGGTCGACGAGCAGCAGTCGGCAATGATCTTCGAAAAAAGCCGACGAGCAGCAGTTGGTAATGCTCTTCGAAAAAGGCCGACGAGCAGCAGTCGGCAATGATCTTCGAAAAAAGCCGACGAGCAGTAGTCGGTAATGATCTTTGAAAAAAGCCGACGAGCAGCAGTTGGTAATGCTCTTCGAAAAAGGCCGACGAGCAGCAGTCGGCAATGATCTTCGAAAAAAGCCGACGAGCAGTAGTTGGTAATGATCTTCGAAAAAAGCAGACAAGCAGCAGTCGGTAATGCTCTTTGAAAAAAGCCGACGAGCAGCAGTCGGTAATGCTCTTTGAAAAAAGCCGACGAGCAGCAGTCGGTAATAATCTTCAAAAAAAGCCGACGAGCAGCAGTCGGTAATGCTCTTTGAAAAAAGCCGACGAGCAGCAGTCGGTAATAATCTTCAAAAAAAGCCGACGAGCAGCAGTCGGTAATGCTCTTTGAAAAAAGCCGACGAGCAGCAATTGGTAATGCTCTTCGAAAAAAGCAGACAAGCAGCAGTCGGTAATGATCTTTGAAAAAAGCAGACAAGCAGCAGTTGGTAATGATCTTCGAAAAAAGCCGACGAGCAGCAGTCGGTAATGATCTTTGAAAAAAGCCGACGAGCAGCAGTTGGTAATGCTCTTCGAAAAAGGCCGACGAGCAGCAGTCGGCAATGATCTTCGAAAAAAGCCGACGAGCAGTAGTTGGTAATGATCTTCGAAAAAAGCAGACAAGCAGCAGTCGGTAATGATCTTCGAAAAAAGCCGACGAGCAGCAGTCGGTAATGCTCTTTGAAAAAAGCCGACGAGCAGCAATTGGTAATGCTCTTCGAAAAAAGCAGACAAGCAGCAGTCGGTAATGATCTTCGAAAAAAGCCGACGAGCAGCAGTCGGTAATGATCTTCGAAAAAAGCCGACGAGCAGCAGTTGGTAATGCTCTTCGAAAAAGGTCGACGAGCAGCAGTCGGCAATGATCTTCGAAAAAAGCCGACGAGCAGTAGTTGGTAATGATCTTCGAAAAAAGCCGACGAGCAGCAGTTGGTAATGCTCTTCGAAAAAGGTCGACGAGTAGCAGTCGGCAATGATCTTCGAAAAAAGCAGACAAGCAGCAGTCGGTAATGCTCTTCGAAAAAAGCCGATGAGTAGCAGATGGTGTTGTTCAGGCAGGAATACCCAAGCAAGTTGCCATCGTTGTAGGTGAGTTTTGTGGTGTATGATCATGTAACCATTTGTGCTGCTTAAGAGCTGTGTTGTCCTTCAACCCACCCCCCCTCCCCCCGCCCCCCCACAGAAGGGCTACCTCTGAATGCTATGCGATGCTTTTGACACTGTCTGGAGCTGGTTGGGGGTGTGTCGGTGCCTTTACATATATTTTATTTTCTTTTTTTCTAATTTCCCTTCATATACCTGAAAACCAAGCTTTGTACCATTTTATACCTATGGAAACATATTTACATCACTTACAAAATGAACATTAACAATCTCCTCATCACTACTATTTTTATTTAAATAATTTTCAAAAATATAGTAGTAGGTTTTGACCCTAAATTTATTATTTTCTCTAAATTTAGTAGTCAGGTCTGGAACTACTTTTATATAAAGCTCACTAGACTCACCCTGACCACTGAGCATTTTCTCCTGCACTTTAACGTGCCACCAACCATCTGCTTCCTTAACCCTTGAACAGGAGCGTCTCCCCTGAAGGAGAGTAGGAATACCTAGCAGACGTTCCTTTGAATCCAACACTGTTTTTACCTTATTTTGTGGCTCATACCTGTAAACGTTTATGCCTTTATATATCTCTTCAGGAGGGGAAAGTGAAAATCTTTTACTTTTACATTTTTTTATAAATTCCTCCTTCAGGTGGCACCCCCAAATTTCTTCACTTCCAACATCTCCATTTAACACATGTCCAATGGTATCATCATCGAACAGTAGAATGATCTGTGAATAAAAGGAAGAGAGATGGAAAGAGACTTTCCATTAGTGCAGCTCAGGTTGTCTTTCTCATTCAGTAATGTTTATGACTCACTAATTTACTGAAAAAGATACCCAGCGTGACAGGTGTGCAGCTGGAGTGATGCAAATAAGTGAAATAACACAGCCTTTAGACATGAGTATGTTTCATTAGTGTTTTTGGTCTTGTCACTTAACTGATTAAATATAATTATCTTTACCCTACTCATTATTATAGAAAACTTTATAAAGCAAGCAAGAATGCCAACTAAAAATATAAGGTCTTGAGTAACAGTCAGTCAGTCATTATCCAACCCGCTATATCCTAACACAGGGTCATGGGGGTCTGCTGGAGCCAATCCCAGCCAATTCTCGAGTAACAACCCGATGAAAAGCAAAAATAGCAAGCAAATGCAAGATTAGTGATGGAGTTTATATATGGTCCTAGAATATGTCTAACAATCCATCCATCCATGCAATTCCTGAAATTATTAATGCAGTTTTTACATTATGCAGCCATTTTATCATGGTGTAAAGTTTACCAACTGTTTATTAAGCTTATTTTGTCCAGTAGGGGGCAACAAAGCGGCACATTGGCTGGTATTGCTGCCTTACAGTTTTGGTGTTTTGGGTTTGACTCCCACACATGGATGTTTTCTCTGTAAAATTTCTACATTATCCCCCCATCTACATGTGGGTTTTCCTCTGGGTACTTTGGTTTTCCTTTCACGTTCCTAAGGTATTTAACTTTAAGTTCTAAATTAGAGTGATAAGATTTATTATTATTAATAATAATAATAACACATTTTATTTATTCGTAGGTGCCTTTCTATACATTCAAGGACACCGAACAACAGATAAAATACACACTATAAACAAAACCAAAATGTAAAATTTAAAATCAGACAGTAGCCAAAGAGAGCTAGCAGTCTTCAATAAATGAGTTTTAAGTTTAGATTTGAAAAGTGAAAATGATTCAATATTTCTAAGCTTGGGTGGCAGTGAGTTCCAGAGCAACTGAATGCTCTGCTCCCCATAGTGGTAAGATGGATGAAGGGGACAGTCCAGTGGATGGAGGAAGAGGATCTAAGGGTACAGGAGGGAATGGCAACATGGAGGAGGTCAGACAGATATGGAGGGGCGAGGTTGTGGAGAGCATTAAAAGTTAGTGGAGAATTTTGAATTGAATTTAGAACTGAACTGGAAGCCAATGAAGCTGCTGCACGATGGGAGTGATATGATGAATAGAGGGGGTCCTAGTAATGATGAGGGTGGGCAGCTGAATTCTGGACCAGTTGAAGCTTATAAAGAGATTTGTGAGAAAGACCAAAGAAAAGGGAATTGCAATAATCTAGATGAGAAGTGACAAGGCTATGAACGAGGATAGCAGTGGTGTGGGGTGAATACGATTAACGTTACGCAAGTAGAAATATGGAGACCAGGAGATGTTATTGATGTAGGACTGAAAGGATAAAGTACTGTCAAGGAGGACACCTGTGGGGAAGGGGAGACAGAGGAATTATCAATAACAAATAAAAAATGATCTGTGAGAGCTAAATGTGAGAGTGCCGTGTGATGGATTCATGGTCTATCCAGGACTGGTTCCAGCTTTACTCCCAATGCTGCTGAGTTTCTCCGTGTTAGAAGGAAGTTGAGCAAATGGATAGATGACATAGCAAAAGAAATGCAACACCGAAGCAGAGTCTGTGCTGGCCCGGTATATAAGACTGATAAGGTATAAAATGTGCAAATGCATCATGGCTGTCTGTTGTTCTGCTCAAGAATTTGTTCATAAAGTGCCTGTAAAACATCCATCCATCCATTTTCCAACCCGCTGAATTCAAACACAGGGGTTTGCTGGAGCCACTCCCAGCCAACACAGGGCACAAGGCAGGAAACAAACCCTGGGCAGGGCGCCAGCCCACCGCAGGGCATACACACACCCACACACCAAGCACACACTAGGGACAATTCAGGATCACCTAACCTGCATGTCTTTGGACTGTGGGAGGAAACCGGAGCACCGGAGGAAACCCACACAGACACTACAAAGTAATGCAAATGTCAGTGCAGGAGAACACATACTGTATGCTAATGGAGGATGGAGTCTTGTCAGAGGGAAGCAAACAGTACGCCTCTAAGTGGGCACTATACCCAGAATAATCATAGCAATAAACTGGCTTGGTGGAGTGACAACTGGGAAGCCTTCACATAATCTGATCTGATTAGAAAGCAAATTCATTACTGAAAGCACCCAGCAGTCGTAAGATATCAAACCAGTGCTGTATCATGATGGCTCTGAATTGGATTATGTTAGTTTAATGGATAGCTGGACTCTTTAGTATCTATTGTACTTCCTATGCTACTATATTGTGAATCAAGATATATACATTTTAAAGGCACTATATGACGGTGCCAGTCCCTTACAGACTCCCTCTTCCAACATGAGAGTCTGTGTAACCAACACCGTTGATAGTTATGACCAAGATGAGCTGACATGAGGACAATTCACTGATGATGCCAGAGGATGGTGGAAAAAGTGCTCAAGTGCCTTTATTAAAAGCCAAGTGAAAACCCAAGTAAAACCAACAAAAGTGCCAATGGTGCAGTGTTCAAAAACAAAGTATGTATATAAATCCATAAAAATCCAGTGAAAAGTGAGAATAAAAAATAATCAAATCTATTAAAATCCAAGGTTAAAATGCAGTCTAACTTGTTCTGATCTCTACCCACCTCCTTCTCATGCTCCCTGGCTCATCCATTGCTCGAGTAGCCAGCAGAGACTCAGCAGCCACAAGCTCCTTTCAGCCGACCCCCATTTTGGCTGCCTCCAGGCATCACGACCAGACTGTCCGAGGTCGGCTCTCTTTCCTTCTTCCTTTGCGCTCACATAGTCGCACCTCTGAAGCCTAGGGAGGGCACTTGACTTGCTCGCCACACTCCACCTGGATGTTCAGTGCAGCAAACTAGCCCCTAGAGCGCCAGAGCTAACACTCCTTCACGGGGCCCCAGCTTGTCCTGTCTCCTCCTTCCAGGTGGAAAAGATCCACCTGCTAAGACTGCCTTTTCATGACTTTTAACCTCTTTCCTTCTTTTCTTTGATTTTCTTCCCCCTTTCCTAGTGCAGACCCGTATATATACACTCACATCTCCTTGGGCGCAGCACCTTAATCACATGCCGCAGGAAGCCAGTGAAGCAATTGGGAATGATCTCACCCTCACGTGCAGGAGCGACTCACTCCAACTACCTCATTAACTTCCCGCGGTCATGCAATCGCACCCACAGAGAGAAACATGGCTCTATGGATTTAAAACTTGACTTTTTTTTTTTTTTTTTGAAGCTGCGGACCCGCTATACCATAGATAGATAGATAGATAGATAGATAGATAGATAGATAGATAGATAGATAGATAGATAGATACTCTCTCAAAAACAAAAAACTATCATATCTATCTATCTATCTATCTATCTATCTATCTATCTATCTATCTATCTATCTATCTATCTATCTATCTTCTGGTGGATTTGAGATTCACCAATGGACCAGTAATGTGTCTAACGTAGTTGAACACCTATCCAGAGATGCCTGTTCTTGTAGCATTGAACTTTGGTTGCATCAGAATTGTTCAGATGTACAAGAATCCACCTTAGGGCTGAAATGTCATTGTCTGGCAGATACACTGGGATACGCATATTACCCTGAAAAGCAGGCCGTGCCTACTATGCGCTACATATATAGAGTATATTAGCCCACCAGTATGA
Organism: Erpetoichthys calabaricus; assembly: GCF_900747795.2. Classification (NCBI taxonomy): domain Eukaryota; kingdom Metazoa; phylum Chordata; class Cladistia; order Polypteriformes; family Polypteridae; genus Erpetoichthys; species Erpetoichthys calabaricus. The sequence continues at coordinate 5,393,679 of NC_041405.2, read as the reverse complement.
CCCCTTTGGATATATACTTTCTTACACCACAAGAACAAAGGTGCTAGTCCAGCAGCTGTGGGATAAACAGCGAGACTGGGATGACCCAAAGATGTCTGTGAATATGTTGCAAGCCTGGCAGCACTGGGAAGGACAGCCTAATGCCTTAACAAGTATAGCAATTCCAAGGTGCTATATACCCTGATGTGGTGTTAGACATGTTCATATAATTTGCAATGCCTCCAAAAAGGTCTATGGATCTTTTTCGTACCTGCACACAGAAAATAAGCACAGAACTGTACATCTTGCGTTTATTATGGCCAGGTCAAGGTTGGAGTTTGTATTCATCCTATAGTTTTAGAACTGCATCAGCCTGCCACCAGACTGATCATTCAGGACTGTGACAGTAAATTATGTTATCCAAGGCCTGAACGTGTTTTTGCCGAATTGAAAAGATGTTTTTGGATTTTAAGGGGCAAATAAGCCATTTGGAAACTCCAACATATATGTCATCACTGTAGGAAGTGGAAGGCTAGACCTCCCACTTGTCTATCTTAGACTATTTAAACATGCCGTCTATAGTACTGGGATGAACTGGTTTGGACCCTTTCACATCAAAATAGGAAGCCATTCTGAAAAGAGGTGGGGTAAAATATTTAAGTGCCTTACCACAAACGGTGTTCATTTGGACCTTCTTACAGGTGTTGATGCCGATTCCTTTTGATGGCATTAAGAAGGCTTTTTGGACAAAGAGGCACCCTGTATAAACTATTGACTGATCAGGGTATAAATTTTCATGGTGGGGAGTGAGAGCTAAAAGAAGCCTTTGCAAATTTAAGCCCTGAGGTTCAGCAGCACTTAGCTACAAAAAAAAAATGATGTTTCGTTTTAACCCACCAAATGCACCTCATTTCAGTGGGGCATGGAAAAGGGAAATAAGATCAATCAAATAAGCACTCCACATTGTAATAGGTTCACAGACAGTGATGGAGGAGGTGCTCCAAACTGTACTCCTTGAGGTAGAGGGGATTTTGAATAGTAAACCATTAGGACACGTGTTCTCCAATGTTATGGACATGTATTGCTTATGGGGCGGCTAGATAGTTCGCTACCACAGGTGGTATATTCAGCAACAGAGTTTATAGGAAAAGAAGGTGGAGGCACAGTCAAGTGACTGCTGATCACTTCTGGGCAAATTTTATTAAACATTATCTGCCTAACTTGCAAATGTGCCAGAAGAGGAGTAAAGATATATTGGATATTCCAATGGGGAGTGTAGTTATGCTTATTGATCCCCAGATTCCTAGATCCCTATTTTTGATTGGTCAAGTGAACAAGACCTTCCACAACCAAGATGGACATGTTAGATTTGTAGAGGTAATGATAAAAGATAAGGTTTACACCCGGCCAGGTAATAATTGAATGAGCTGCCAGAGATCCTGGAAGAAGAGTAATAATGAGCATGTAAACCCCAAATGATATGTCTGCCTTTCTAAGGAGCAAATATATTTGAGGGTGGCAATGTAAGAAAGACACAGCCAGTCTAATGTTTATACAGCAGAAAGCAGCTCTGGCAGGTGTTCAGGATGCGTGTGGCTTAGCGACTGTGTGGAGCAGTACAGGTAGACCCAGTTATATCTGTTATAAACAATATAAGTTCATGTTCAGTTTTGCAATTCATCCATTATCCAACCTGCTATATCCTAACTACAGGGTCTTGGGGGTCTGCTGGAGCCAATCCCAGCCAACACAGGGCACAAGGCAGGAAACAAACCCCGGGCAGGGCACCAGCCCAGTTTTGCAATTCCTAGATATATTTAAATCCTGAATGTTAAGTGGCATTATTTTGGTTGCAAGTTACAATTACTGCTGGTTTACTGCTAGAGCTTAATGGATAAGATGGCAAAACGAGTTTTACAGTGTTGGAATTGTTATATTGGATTTCAATACGACTCTTCAGTAAAGGATACTGAAAATTAAGGGCCTGGTCTTCACTCCCTTTGTGACTGATCAAAATACACCTCTACTGGAATATCTTTGTGATTTAACTGACACCCTGTCTCGAATGGAGCAGCCTGAGTTGGTGTCCTAGATGCAATGTTCATTACTTTATTATAAACTATTTCATCCAAAATCCAATACATTATAGTAGTGAACCAATAACAAGTATCACAAGAGAAAAGAAAATAGAAAATAAAAATATATTTTAAAACCTACCTGAGGTTGTGCTGCCATGGTCTTCACCTTCCACTGTCACCCAAGTTTCTTTTATACTGCCTAGACTATCCACAGAACACCTGCAATATCTAAGGTGATGTGATTATATCTCCACCCCCAAATACTTTACATTTTTTATAGTACCAAAATTAGACGAAGCAGTTAGCCTGTATTATTTTTCATTGACTCATATATTTTTACATCACCCTGTAAGTCTCGCCACATGCTGAACACATTTTGATATGTGGAACTGAAGGGATGCAAATGAGACAAGAACTGAAACACAAGGGAAAGTTATAGCTTAAGAAAAGATAAGTGAGTTATTAATAATATAAATGTATGCCTGTGATGCTTTTGTGATGCTCAAGTTTTGTTTTTTATGGTTATTTAATCCGATATTTTTCAAAATTGCTTTGTCAGTTTTCATACTGAACCTGTTTTTTTTTTTATTACCTTTTTAATTTATGTGATTACTTTAAGTTTTCTTGTTTCTTTTTATCATTATGTAACCTTCTGTGCCTGTTTTCTATGTGCCTTTTATCTTGTTTTTCTTCTTTCTCCCCCTTTTTGTTAAGCCCAATGTGGTGGACCCTCCCAGCATTGTAGGTGTACAGCTAATGGGGTTGGTACCTGTGGCTCTACTGGAAGACTTAAGTTGGCCCTTAGATAGATAGATAGATAGATAGATAGATAGATAGATAGATAGATAGATAGATAGATAGATAGATAGATAGATAGATAGATAGATAGATAGATAGATAGATAGATAGATAGATAGATAGATAGATGGCAGTATAAAATAGATCAGTTGTTCCCAATCTTAGTCTTAGGGACACCCTGGAGTTTTTTTCCAACCAGATTCATAATCAGTGATGATAATTGATCTCATTTATTTTTTTTCTCTTATGTTGCATTCAGAAAATCACAGCAGTAGGATTTTAAATTGTAAGAAATGTGAAAAGAAATATTTGTATTTTTTGCTATAGATTTAAATGCTATGAGTATGGGGTAGCGGCCCCCCTGATAAAGGCTGTTCGGTCCCTGTACGATCGGTGCCAGAGCTTGGTCCGCATTGCTGACAGTAAGTTGAACCCGTTTCAAGTGAGAGTTGGACTCCGCCAGGGCTGCCCTTTGTCACCAATTCTCTTCATAACTTTTATGGACAGAATTTCTAGGCGCAGCAAGGGTGTTGATGGGGTCCGGTTTGGTGGACTCAGGATTGGGTCACTGCTTTTTGCAGATAATGTTGTCCTGTTTGCTTCATCAGGCCGTGATCTTCAGCTCTCTCTGGATCGGTTCGCAGCTGAGTGTGAAGTGGCTGGGATGGGAATCAGCACCTCCAAATCCGAGACTATGGTCCTCAGCCGGAAAAGGGTGGAGTGCCCTCTCAGGGTTGGGAGCGAGATCCTGCCCCAAGTGGAGGAGTTCAAGTATCTCGGGGTCTTGTTCACGAGTGAGGGAAGAATGGAGTGTGAGATCGACAGGCGGATCGGTGCGCGTCCACAGTGATGCAGGCTCTGCATCGGTCTGTCGTGGTGAAAAAGGAGCTGAGCCGCAAGGCGAAGCTCTCAATTTACCAGTCGATCTATGTTCCTACCCTCACCTATGGTCATGAGCTATGGGTAGTGACCGAAAGAACGAGATCGCGAATACAAGCGGCTGAAATGAGTTTCCTCCGCAGGGTGTCTGGGCTCTCCCTTAAAGATAGGGTGAGAAGCTCAGTCATCCGGGAGGGGCTCAGAGTAGAGCCGCTGCTCGTCCGCATCGAGAGGAGTCAGATGAGGTGGCTCGGGCATCTGATCAGGATGCCTCCTGGACGCCTCCCTGGTGAGGTGTTCTGGGCACGTCTAACCGGGAGGAGGCCCCGGGGAAGACCCAGGACACGATGGAGGGACTATGTCTCCCGGCTGGCCTGGGAATGCCTCGGGATTCTCCCGGAAGAGCTAGAAGAAGTGGCCGGGCAGAGGGAAGTCTGGGCATCTCTGCTCAAGCTGCTGCCCCCGCGACCCGACCTCGGATAAGTGGAAGAGGATGGATGGATGGATGGATTTAAATGCTTACTCTTTTTTGTTATATTTCCCTTATTCAGTGTAGTCTGCTCCCTTCTTTGTATCTTAATAGTGAGAATTGAAAACAAAAAACAAACACAGCAGACAGTGGACAACACTGAATGATGAAATGCTGCAACTTCGTGAGCATCAGACAAACAAGTCAATAATGGAAAGGCAGAATGGAAATCAGGATGAACATAAATAAAAAGTAAAACACATTATCCACATATACCTGCTTAATTTTATTTAAAAATTTATTTACACACTTATTTTTGTAATTTCTTCATTGACCCTCAAAACACAAAAACTGGGAAACAACAGCTCACCTAATTAGCCCAGGAGTCCAGTTAAAAAAACAGAAGCTGATTAGCTGAAAGTCTTTAGAGAGCGGATGTGCAGCATTGTTCGTAATGGCACTCAGTTTTGTTTTCATTTGCCCCTCCACTACAACCTCGAGGGGGTCCAGAGTGTGTCCCATAACTTTGTCTGCCCTTTTAATTAGCTTGTTGATTCAGTGGCCCTCTCTTGAGGTGATGTCACCAGCCCAGCACACCACACTGGCCATCACAGAGTTGTAGAAGATGTGAAGGATTTTACTACCACATTAAAGGAACGCAGCCTACCTGATATTAAAAACAACAGCAGTACTAACAAATTGAACTGCATATAAATAATCTACTAGAAGCAGATCTGAGGACGGGGAGCAGCACAGAGTTCAGAGTCTGGAGAGCCAGTCGGTAGAAGTTGGTGCAGAACCTGGCAGAACTGCTTCAGATGCTGCAACTGCAAATTCAGCTTCAGCATTAGAGCAGATAAACAGGTAATCAATACATAGGTGGTAACTGGGAAGTAGCAGTAAGTTTAATTAATGTTAATGGACACATTAAACGCGCCAGTTTGTTGGAATGAACATTGACCCCCGTCGAGTCTACCTATGCAGCGGGGTAAGTGTAGTCATGACAATGCAATGTAATTCATTTCAGTTCTATTCATTTCAGGAGTCCAGTGTACCTTACAGTAATTACTAGAACTAATTAGCATAATATTAAAAAGATTGAAATTCAAAATAAATACAAAAGACAATGTCAAAATATAAGAAAGAAAGGTTCATGCAAAATATGCTGTAAGAAGAAAAACAAGAAAAACATAAGAAGGGGTGGGGGTCCCAGCAGGTAAACCCTGTTTAAAAGCAAATGTGCCAAGGGAGATGTTCATCTCAGGAAATTCATTTCAATATGCTGCTCTGTTGGAGCTCCACCCGGCAGTGCTGCACAGCTCAAATGACACCATTCTTCCCACAAGGTCTTCTTTACAACGGTAGGATCAGAAATGGGGTGACAATCAGACTGGCAAACTTCACAAGATCAGTTAAGTGGTGCGTTCACAACAGCTTGGTGCTCACCCTGGCCCAGAAAAAATATTTTGTCGTTTGGAAATTAACAGCAACACTTCTGAGTGTCTTGTCTTGAGCAGCAGTTGTGTCAAATACCATGAAGAGTCAAGGGACTGATTTTCCCTCACCTATCATAGATGTGCCTTTTGAGTGGATCAGCAGCAATAAAGTTAGTCCACTTGAACCCTCATCATGAAGACACAAATATGGATTATGCCACCCTGTACCCCAAAGCTACCTCAATGCAATAGGACAGTAGTAAAACCTTTGCCTCTGTCCTGCTAGGGATGTTTGCCAGAGCTAGTTTTCCCACAGAAGTCCTAGAAGATCAAGAGAAGTTCTTTATGCTTGACACATTTAGAAGAGTAGATAGACTGTTCTGAGTTAAGTATCCTGAAAACATCAGTGTACCCCGAAACAGGTGGGCTCATGGGGAGGTTCAATCAAACACTTCAACAAATGCAATTGAAAACAGTTAGAGAAGAAGAGAAAGACAGGGGCCAGCTTTTCATTTAAGTTCTCTTTGTTTTCTGTGAGGTACCACAAACTTCAACAGTGTTTTCCCCCTTTTGATTGTTATATGACGGACAATCCTGCAGCTTATCAGACATTGCAAAAAGAAGGTTGGGAATCAAAGTCCTCCAGAGCTACTAACATCACAGAATACAATGTGCATCTGAGGAAAAGATATAATAAAATATGAGCCTTGATATGTGAATATTTAGAATGTGCACAAAGGTCACAAGCTCTTCTCTTTAATTGTAGCATGAGCCACCTCAGTCCCAGTTCTCATTATGAAATATTAGCCCATCGGCAGAACCCTCACAAAGTGAAAGAAAGATGTGGTCTCATTAATTATTTTTAAAAAAGCCTAACTGCAGACACAAGGAAAGAGGCTACCATGTAAACTTGTTAAAGCCATAGAGAGATTAGAAGACCCCTCATCTAATCCTGGCTCCCAACAATCTCTATGTAGCGAATCACTCTCTCTTAATTTTGGGGGCAATTTAACTGCCAATGAGAAGACTTCAAATAGGCCATTCTTTACTTGAGGCCTGTTGTTCATACAAAAGCAGGGTTAACATCTCTTGTAGCCCAACATATTGAAACTGATTGTGCATGCTCATAAAATAATGCCAGTACTTATTTCCAAAGGCATATAAAAAACTGAGGCATGGGCATAATTCAGGAGGTACTAGTCCATGGCCTAGCCCTATTGTATTAGTCACCAAGCAACATGAAAGTTGGAACTTTTGAAATGACTTATGCAAACTGAACCAGGTTTCCTGTCGTGAAACCTACTTCATGTCACAAATGGACACAAATGGCCAACTTCCTCAAGAGACTGGGTAATGCCTGTTATCTAATCACCCTAGACATGACCAAAAGCTATTGACAAATTCTTCCGAATGGGACTATCAAGGCAAAAAAATAACCTTCAACACCTCTAGTGGACACCTTTCAGCACCTGGTGGATAAACTCCTATAGTCCTACCACACCTTTTGTGCTGCCTACCTGGAGTAGTTTATACCAGCACAGTGGAACCTCGGTTCATGACCATAATTCGTTCCAAAACTCTGGTCGTAAACCGATTTGGTCGTGAACCGAAGCAATTTCCCCCATAGGATTGTATGTAAATACAATTAATCCATTCCAGACCATACGAACTGTATGAAAATATATTTTTTTTTAGTTTTTAAGCACAGATATAGTTAATTATACCATAGAATGCATAGCGTAATAGTAAACTAAATGTAAAAACATTGAATAACACTGAGAAAACCTTGAACAACAGAGAAAACTAACACTGCAATAGTTCGCGCTATAGCGCTAGGAACCGCTCGCTAAAAACACTTTTTTTTTAATGAGTTTTAACCACAGGGAAAAAAATGAACATTTGAAAAATCTGTAATTTTAATAAACCACCAAGAAAAGTAACATTGCAACAATGCAGGCTACGAACCGATCGCTGTAAACAGAACTGAAAACAAAAACAAGCCTTCTCTACCTTATGCATCCAGTCCTCCCTTTCTCGCTCGCTCGCTCTCTCTTTCATGTGTGTGTGTGTCTCTCTCACGCACCTGTGTGTGTGTGCATGTGTGTCTCTTTCGCGAACCTGGAGCACCTGTGTGTGTGTCTCTCGCTCGCTCGCTGCACAGGAAATGCACAGGGAGAGACTGAACATGTACAAACCGAAAGGGAAACTGGCTTGTTCGTATACCGAGTGTGTGGTCGTGAACCGAGGCAAAAGTTTGGTGAACTTTTTAGTCATAAACCGATCTGTACGTGTACCGAGACGTTCATGAACCGAGGTTCCACTGTACCTGGAAACTGCATGTACAGCATGATTTGACCAAATATTTAGGCTATGTATAGTAGTTGCTCAGAGCACAGTTAAACTGCAGTGGTGTAAAGTTGCTGCCATTTAGAACTGGCCCCTGCTACAGACACAAAGGCAGGTCCAGGCCTTTTTGGATTTGCCAGGATATTAGAGAAGGCTTGTTCCTGCTTTTGAAGGAAGGGCTGTACATTTAACTGACTTAATACAGAAGTGAGCTCTTGCGTGATATGTAATCAAACAACAGAAATTGCATTTCAGGACCTAAAGAATGGCCTGACCTTGACTCCTGTCCTTTTATCACCTAATTTCTTTGTATCTTTTGTCCTCCAGACCGATGCATCCTACACCAGCCTGAGGACAGTTTTAAGTCAGATGGTTGACGGTGCCAAACACACTGGGCCTCATGCATAATGCCGTGCATAGAATTCACACTAAAACATGGCGTACGGACAAAAGTGGAAATGTTCGTACACACAAAAAAATCCAGATGCATAAATCTGTGCGTTCGCCAACTTCCATGTTCTTCCGCTCCATAAATCCTGGTCAGCATGAAACGTGACGCACGTGCACGTGCCTGCTGCAACTCCCCAACTCCTACCAGAATGGCACCTCTTTGAATATGCAAATCAATATAAATAGCCCTTAAGCTCAGCATGGCAAAAGCAATGGGGAAATAGAAGAATTTCAGCAAATACCAAGTGGAGGCAAAGAAAAACATACTATTTGTTGGTTTAAACAGTGGTATAATCAACAAAAGGAAGTTGATTGAGTGACATAGAGTATCGGAGAAACTCAAAAGCTCAAGTTCACAAAGTCACACAGTGCCCAAAATAAATAAGAAGTTGTCAGATATCAAAGTCGCTGTGAAATGGCGAGTCATAGCCCACCGTCTGAGTGTCATATGAAAGCTTATTAGGGTACAGAGAAAAAAAAATAGGGACACAGTTGGAAAAAATGTCAACTTTAATCTCAAAATTTCCATTTTAATCACGTAGTTTATTTTGTCATTAAAGTAGAATATCATAAACTTAATCTTAAAATTGTTTAATTCACTAGTTTCTCAAATCCCATCGTAACTAAAGTAACACATTAAATGCTTTGTTTTGAATGTGTTCTTCTATGTGCTCTGTGTGTGTGAATCACTACATGCTTCTTAAACGGGCTTTCTCTTCCTCTGACTGGACACAGAATCCATTACATTCGTGATATTACAGCTCTCTGAATAATTTAAATACTAAGATGTATATGTGATTTCATTTCAGCATTCATATCATATCAATTAAAACATGTTATTAAACATGGTGGCACAGTGATAGTGACGAGCTGGCACCTTGTCCAGAGATTGTTCCTGCCTCACGCAAGAGGCTTGCTGCGCAATGCACGACCTTCGATGAAATAATTTATTGCAGCAGTACTGTCTCTTTCAAACGTACTAACCTTCAGTTCCTGTTCTTCCTTTTCTTTCTCCAAATACCCAATCGCCACACAATCAGCTCTGTAATAGACGTTAAGCCATTTGTAAGCTGAGAACGCAGATTCTTCAAAACTTTTAAGGAACATTAAAATATCTTTGTAGTACATGTTTAATTATTCTATCCATCTATCCTTCCAGTGTCACGCTAGCCCCAGCAAGAATACAGCGTGAGGCAGGAACAATCCATGAACGGGACGCCAGCTCGTTGCTAGTGCTATGACACCATGTCCTCACATGTTTAAGTAAATGTTAACATTTTATCTGTATAATATAATAAACATATTCTACTGCATTTCATCTTAAGAATGATGTCGTCATCATATGTAAATACGCGCTTTATAAAGTGGCTCAGGTTGTACAATATTATAAACTGTATCGCAAGTTTACTTATTAAACATTAGAATTAAATTATTAGATTCATATCTGGTGGCATGGATCGTGGACTGTCTTACAGACAGACCTCAGTATGTCTCGGGAACTGCAGGTCTGACATTGTGGTCAGCAGCACAGGAGCGCCGCAGGGGACTGGACTTTCTCCGGTCCTGTTCAGCCTATATACATCAAACTTCCAATACAACTCGGAGTCCTGCCACGTGCAAAAGTTCGCTGATGACACTGCTATCGTGGGCTGCATCAGGAGTGGGCAGGAGGAGGAGTATAGGAACCTAATCAAGGACTTTGTTAAATGTTGGGACTCAAACCACCTACAACTGAACACCAGCAAAACCAAAGAGCTGGTGTTGGATTTTAGGAGGACCAGGCCCCTCACGGACCCTGTGATCATCAGAGGTGACTGTGTGCAGAGGGTGCAGACCTATAAATACCTGTGAGTGCAGCTGGATGATAAACTGGACTGGACTGCCAATACTGATGGTCTGTGCAAGAGAGGACAGAGCCAACTATACTTCCTTAGAAGACTGGCATCCTTCAACATCTGCAATAAGATGCTACAGATGTTCTACCAGATGGTTGTGGCAAGCACCCTCTTCTATGCGGTGGTGTGCTGGGGAGGCAGCATAAAGAAGAGGGATGCCTCACGCCTGGACAAACTGGTGAGAAAGGCAGGCTCTATTGTAGGCACGGAGCTGGACAGTTTGACATCCATGGCAGAGCGATGGGCACTGAGCAGGCTCCTGTCAATTATTGAGAATCCACTGCATCCACTGAACAGGATCATCTCCAGACAGAGGAGCAGCTTCAGCGACAGACTGCTGTCACCGTCCTGCTCCACTGACAGACTGAGGAGATCGTTCCTCCATCACACTAGGCGACTCTTCAATTCCACCCTGGGGGGGTGTAAACCCTAACATTATTCAAAGTTATTGTCTGTCTTTATACCTAAATTGTTATCACTCTTTAATTTAATATTTTCTTTATCGGTATACTGCTGCTGGAGTATGGGAATTTCCCCTTGGGATTAATAAAGTATCTATCTATCTGTCTCCCCCAAAAGCCTTGTAAAGCCTCCTCCACAAACTCAGTCACAGCTGTCATATTGCTCTTGAACAGGGACGAGTCACCACAGCAACACTGCACATATTCACCACTAATCTTGGCTCTCAGACCAGTCCACACGTCTCCACCTAATAACCCTCAGTGTTAACATATCACCTTAGTATGTATAGTTCCTTTACCACACTTTTACAAACTGTCAGGCACCCGCCATTGTTTTGGTTTACATTCTTTCACATTATTCTGTAAACTTCTATCCTTCCTTTATTATACTGATGACCAACAGGCCTTCACTTTCTGTCTGGTCCACTACTTGAACCGCAATAATATATTCCATTATTATCACTAATGGAACAAACTTCAGCAGGTTAAAATGTAAGTTTATTCTTGCTTCTCAGACTCCACCTACCTATTCCATCCTCAGTAAACCTTCTTTATTGAAACATACGCGTTGGCTCACCACAATGCACACACTCGCTCTTTCACAACACCCAGGTTTATTTTAAATTGTTATCCCGGCCTTTTCCCACCGTTTATATTATCCTGATCATGTCTAATTGGATCCCACACCTATTTTAAATACATCCAAATTTCAAATAGATTTTATTTCTAGGTACCTATATTAGGCATTTTTCAAAGTCACACACCGTTCCTTTCACATCATACTTTGAATATCACCCTTAAATCATAACACACATACAGTGGAACCTCGGTTCACGAACGTCTCGGTACACGTACAAATTGGTTTACGACCAAAAAGTTCGCCAAACTTTTGCCTCGGTTCACGACCACATACTCGGTATACGAACAAGCCAGTTTCCCTTTCGGTTTGTACGTGTTCAGTCTCTCCCTGTGCATTTCCTGTGCAGCGAGCAAGAGAGAGAGAGCGAGAGAGCGCGACACACACACAGGCAGCACGAGAGAGAGAGAGGGCTGGACGCATAAGGTAGGAAGGCAGTTAAAGAATGCACTGGGCTTGATTTTGTTTTCACTTCTGTTTACAGCGATCAGTTACTTTTATTGGTGGTTTATTAAATTACAGATTTTTTCAAATGTTCATTTTATCTCTTTCTCTATATATACGCATAAAAATACATATATATATATATATATATATATATATATATACATATTTATGTATATTTTATTTATCTATTTATTTCCCACAATGCCGGCTTAGCATAACCTCATTTCTATACACACATACTTTTTTTTTTTTATTTTACTCCCCTCTTGTGCACGACCAATAGAGAAAAAACCCCTATCATAAACTTTAAATAATATGTAGATTGAACTTTCTCCTACCTGACCGTGGATTCAAATCTCCTCAACGCGGACTCCATAGTCCCTGTGTCTTGGGTCTTAGCAGTGGACTAGGAACGGGCCAGTCCTAAAGTTTGATGGATCTTGTCCCACTAGACGTTAACTATTTGCCAGCCTCTTCTTCTTGAGGTTCCAGGTCCAAGTGGGTCCCCTCACCAGGTGAACCTCGGAGCCCTACATTAAGGTGCCAGAAACTGTGGAAGATAATTATGAATACAGATACACCCCACTGGAATACCCCGATTTAAGCAATAAAATTCAGGCAGGAGAAAGCGTCAATCGTTATTGTTTCTCTAAATCTCAGAAGAGGCAAAAAGCATCATATCAGTGTTTTTTGCAAAAAACAAGAAAGTGTCCTCTGCGTTCTATTTATACAATCCATTGATTAAGTCATTATTCTTTAAAAGGAATTCATTACAAATTCAGAAAACTTTTAACATGATTGGTTACACCTAGTTGCTAACAGGACATGGCAGATGTTGATACCTTAGATTGGGGTCCCTAACCCCTGGTCCGCGGCCCACTACCGGGCCACGAGAGAACTGCCGGCAACAGAGACTCACTCAGTGAAGGGCTACAGCAAAAAGGCTGCCCCCTTCACTGAGGACACTTTTCAGAATGCTAGGTGGTCAGGGCATTGTAGTGGCACAGATAGAGGAGAGAGACCGAGGTGAGAGAGTATTACAACAAAGTATTTTTATGGTCCCGACAGTTTCCCCATATGACACGAGTCTATAGAAATCTAGTTACTATGAAGTACATTCAGCAGATACTTCCATTACAACGAAGTGACCTTGAAATGCTTGAATGAATCATCCGCAGAGCAGTTAGCTCTGTGGTCACAGCTCAGTTGTGCACAACAATCCCCAAACAGAAACATTGTAAAAAAATGCTCTTTCTTCGAACTTTCCTCGTACTGTTTTTTTTTTTTTTTTGCTGTTTTTGTTTTTTGTAGTTTTCAGTGATACCTTTTGCTTATTGCTTGTCAACATTTGAAAAACATTAATTGTAATTTAACTCATTGTCATCCTTCTATAGAAACGGCAGACACGAAAAAACGATAACAGTGTTAATGTTTGTGATGTGCAATCTGTTGGAATGACAAATGCAAAGCATATGTCTTTGTTATATGCAAAAAAAGAAGAAAAATCTCAGGTTGCAACCGTATGTGAACTGCTGCATTTGAAGACAGTTCTGAAAAAGGCACAAGAACTCTCCAAACTCCCAGGGTGCATTCACAATGAAACCCCAGGAACCATAGGAAGGATTTCATAAGAGGTGATGATTGGCAGGTGGACCTGCCTCTTGGGAAACCACCCACAAAAGACACGCTACGTTTGTTTAAGTTCGATTAGCACAGGTTAATGAGTCAAACATGCAGAAAAAGGACATAAAGCATTAGATTTGATCCCCAAGCGGTTTGGGGGGGGCATGTAGAAAACGTGTTATGTGACTGAAATGTCTGCAAATCCCCTTCAATGAAACTCTGCAGTGTGCACTTTAATCACATCTGAATGGTTTGATTTGTAATGTTAAACTGTAGAGCAGAAGGGGACATCAAGAAAAATAAATGTGTCTTTGTCTGAAATATTATAGAGGGCCCTGTATATTACGTATATGCGCCACACCATATGAAACCTAGACGGAGCACTAGGGATGCCAGACGTCCCTTATATATGGGACATGTCCCATATTTGATAATTTTCCATACTGACCTTTCAGGGACACCCAAATGTCCTGTATTTAGTTCATTTTCAAATTTTGTTATAAGAATATATCGTTACTACCTTCTTACAGTACTTAGTTGTAACGTTATAAGTAATTCTACTTTCTTTTCTCGGATTCTCTTGATGAAAACAACCCAAATGTAACGAGGAAACTCGTGTTTGCTGCCAGTTTGCAGCTTGTTCAGTTGCTCTGGTTGGCTGAGGACGGCGACACTCTTACCATTGTGTGCTCTCCAGCCGCGCGGCTGTGCAGTTCTCTATCAGCATTGCGACATACAGTAACTGTCCGCAAAGGGTGGTGTTACTACTTGCTACGGCCCACTTTTTTTCTACCTTAAAACTAATCTATCCATCCATTCCAAGATGTCAAAACGTAAGTGTAAATTGAATATTCCAGCAAATGGACATTTATCAAATGGCAGAAGCTGTTTTGAAGCAAACTGTGGTGTATGTAATTGCACTTTCAGTATTGAACATGGTCCCGTATTTCTAATTTTCTTATCTGGCAACCCTACGTAGCACGTCAGTCGGTTAGTGGCTTTTAGCACAGCAGATATGGTGGAGTGAAGCTTGGCTGTCAGTCGGTCAGTTCCCTGAGAAGTGACAACAGGTAGTCGATATAAAATGTCTTCAGTTCAAATACACTGAGCTGGCTCTCTTAAAAGGTAACTGAAATCAAGTCCAGACATCATATTCAACACTTTTGGGCTTTAATTTGTTTGTCACATCAACACATATTATAATAATGGCTCTGTTATGAATGATTATACATGCGAGTCATCATTTAGCTGTCTTGGCTGCATTTCCTTACTTAATCAAGGGTGCGGTCATTTCCCCGTTTCTCCAAAATGTTGCATATGCATGGGTCAGAGTTACCATAAATATACGCACGATCCTCTATAAAATGTTCCTTTATAGATCATGGCGTTTGTGTGTGAAGTGGAGTACACACATTACGAGCCTCTTTTTGTGCATACGCAGGCTTTATAAATGAGGCCCCAGGACCAGAGAGTGTACACCGCTGTTCTAAATTATCTCCATGCAGCATAAATGAAGTGGTCTCATGAGATAATCTGAGGTTCCAGGGTAGCGGCTGTTACTGTCACCCCCGAAACATGCAGTTCTCTCACCCTTCATCCAAAAAAATTAAATGTACACATAATGTAATGCTTTAAATAGCATGGTATGGTCACACTGCAGTTCACATGGTTTTGTATCCATGCCTCCATTTGTGTATGTGTAGCAGTGCTACAGTTTAATGGACTCCAATTCACCGAGGGTATTGCCCGGATTGGATGTCTGCAACGGGTGCAGGGGCTGCTGGGGACAAGAAGGGTTGTCGGGAACTTTAAAAGAGAGCACCATTGTTTGTTTGTCAGCACTGTTGCCGTTTGCTGAAACGCTTCATAAACGTTAAGACAAACTTTATATTCACAGTTCACAGGATCATACACACTCACACCAAGCAGGCTTCATCTGCATCCACTACATGGGACTGATAATCTGAGGTTCCAGGGTAGCGACTCTTACTGTCAGCCCCCAAAACATGCAGTTCTCTCACCCTTCACCCAAAAAAAATTACAAAATGCCAGTTGTATGTAGAATGTAGAAAGTGCTCTATTTCTAAGCCAACTGACCCCCTTTGTGCCTGAGGTGTTTAGAACAGCAGCCATCCATGTTGTCACACCGTTTAGCTGGTCAATTATTTGGCTCAAACCGCACAGAGTCATCGGAATTCTGCACTGATGTTCTGAGTAAAGACCAAATTCACACCAGCCATTTAACTAACAAGGGAAATGGAGATGTCAGGTTGCACAAGGGGGTCCATCGCAGGCACAGAGGAGCAACAGACTGGCTTCTGGGGTCACCTGAAACATTGAGGTGTGCCATCCAGAAGTGTCAGTCCTGTAGAGTAGAGTACCCAAGTGGATCGAGGTGTCATTTCATGCAGAAGTGGGCCCACCTCCCCTGCCTTGGGTCATTTTTTTGAAGCAGCGGACGCTACTGTCCTTAGATTGAAATGCTACACACCAGTAGGTCAGTTTCTTTTCAATACATCCCAGAAAAACTCTGAAAAAGGATCAAAATGAAACACAATTCAAGAGTCAGTATACAAATGCTTGTTAATAACTGTGGACAAGTCAATGACACAATCGATCTTTACTTACTATAGCAGATTTCATTACGCCCTTAAAATAACATTCTTTACATGAAGTCACAAAGCCATTAATTTGATTACAGGAAAAACTTAGCAAGTTAGAAGATAAACAGCCAATTAAAGTGGTACAGAAAATAATCAGTAGAAATTAAAATATGAGATAAAAATCTGAAAAAGGCCCAAAGGCATTGTGAAGCAAGTCCCTGATTTCAGTGAAAGGCGTCTGATAAATTCCCAGACATCCTAATCATGACATTGCGACTGTTTCTGTTTCTGTTTCCCAGAGAAGTGGCATTTTTTGTAACCTTAATGACAGACTGAGCAGGTAACAGAGGACACCACAAAGTTGGTCATCACAGGAATTAAGAACTCGAGGACTGACTCTATCTGGGCCTGCAGCATTTCCTGTGTGTACCTTCCTCAGTTGTCTCCTTACCTGGCTTTAGTTATGGACAGTCCACACTGATCGTCAGAGGCCATTTCAGTTGATGATGTAATAGGGATGGTGTGCAAAGACTGGTCATTGGAAGAAGGTGGCTGTGGAAGGGAAAATCAATTTAAAAAATCAGCTCTGAGTGTTAGCTTTGTCCATATCAATGTCTAGCACCTGAGCTGTGGATCACTCGAGTCCAGTAATGATGCCCAGTCCATTCCAGACCTCTTGCACGTTATTCTGAGTGACTTTGTTTTCTATATTAGTTTTGTAAGCTCACCTCAGCTTTTTCTTTAGCACTCGCTGGGCGCCCCTCAGAGGTTCTTTGTCTCCGAAATTCAATGTTTTTCTCTTTTTCTCATTCAGGATACTTTTTATTTTCTTAGTAGTCCAGGGCTTGTTGTTCATTTGATTTCTAGTAATTGCTGTCAGTGACAAGCCAGAAGTCAAATCAGATCTAATTAATCGTAATCAAAACTACGAACTAATAAAACAAATTCAGAAACAAAACAAAACTAACAAAAAATAGAAAGAACACAGAGCTTCTGTAAAAGGGCTGCTTGCTTGCAGCTCCTGGAATTAAAAGAAAAATTAATTCTGACTTTTTATAGTTTTCTTTGCAATGCTAGCTACACAATTTTTATTTTATTTTTACAATGTGTGATAATATACAGAACGTTTGTATTCTAATTTATGCTCAAGTTTATGTTTCTTTGTGCTTTACCTGCTGTACCGATTGAAATGTTGTGTGTGTTCCTGTCCCTTTAGTGCTCAGAGCCAAGCAACACATCAATAGCACCAAAGACAATCACATTATTTTGTTGTCAAATTCTGCAAACAGTTTCTGAAAATATAGTCAGTTAGTGAAAGGGCGTCCCGGGACTAACAGACCTGTCGACTGTGGCAGGCTAAAACAATTAAACCTATTCAGTCTTCAGCAGGAAAGGCTTTATTGGCTCCAAAGGAAGGACTTCAAGATATTCAAACGCAACAATAAAATTTGTCACACAGATTTATTTTTCTTTAAGTAAGTAGTGATTACATGCTTTAGGACACAACAGAAGTGCATTTAAGATGCACTTTGGAATATGTAAAAAAAAAATACACGAGGAGAGGCTTTTAGAGATGATGTGGATGAGACAACTGAGTTATTAGCAAAGCAGAGAAACTTGGTGGATTACAGTAGGTTGTCTCCTCTCATTTCTGATATTTCTTCTTAAAGGGAATAAAAATGTGAAATCATACAATGTAGTGTGTGTGTGTGTGTGTGCAGATAACACAGCCTTTAGAGAAGAACAGTGCAAAATGTTAAGGCTGGCTATTTTAAAATGTTATGCTGCAACAAATCTGAGAAGCTTCTGACACAGCATTTTTGGATTTTTGGATTTCATTTGGCCCAATGAAGTAGAAGCTTCTTATTTTATGGCTTAAGTCAGTCACAACTCTTAGATGAACCTCAAACTCTGTATCTTTAGGAATGGTCCACAGCTTGATGAAGTCTCTTTTTGACTTCTCCTTATTACTGGTGCTTGTGATCTTCACCCTGCCTTCAAAAATAAACGTATTTTTACCAACGTCATATTTAGTGGGTGACTGCATAGCTTGTCTGACAGCTTCTAGGAGCAAATGTGGGTCCCAAAAATCTTCACAAACCACAGTCTTTGTTTTTTTTTCATATTCAAAATGATAAACACCACTGGCAGGATTACCCAAGGCTTGTACAGAAGTCACCGAAAGGCCTTCTGCATTCAGAATGTTTTTGAAAGCAGACATTGTATGTGCTCCATAAACTGAATATGTATTATCTTTTTGCTTGATGAGCTTTCCTTTGAAGAAGTGTTCCAGGATATTCGTTCCATAAAGTTGTTCCTGCAGCCAAGACATTTTATCAGTATAATCCTAGAGCTTCACACAACACATCTAGTAATTAAGTAGTCTGCTCTGTTTACAGTCTTCATGTCTTAGTTGTATTTTTAGTGACCCCCCCTATGTTTACTCCTAAAAGACCACCAGCACAGAGGCCATAGGTAACATGAGAGAAGGACACACCACCTTCCACTTAGTCTCTCAGCCTGACTTGGTCCATTTATCAGTTCTGTCTGTTGTAACTATTCTAGCAGTCTATGGCTTCTTTGTGTCTGTGACGCTACCTCTTATACAATCTTACTTCTTTCTTTCCACGTGTATACATTTAATGGAGCGAGTAGAGTGTGTTTTGTCTTTTCTTAAACCAGTCCAGCAGTTTTGTACTATTTTTACAATAATCTAAAGCCTGTCACATTAGATGAATTTTCAAGTGATTTTCAGTCATAGCCTTCTTTTATACAATCTTAGTGAGTCGCAGGCAGTCATTGCTGTGAGTCCAGTCACATAATCTGATATACTGAGTGACTCAATCAAACTAGTCTGTGACCAGTATAACATTAAACTGGATGGATTATGTCTTCAGGTGGAGGGGCAGCTCTGCATGCAGCAGAGCCGATAACAAGTGAATGCTCATCCGGAAGTACAATGCATTGAAGACAGTGATGAAGAATAAGGAAAGTGACAGATTTGGACCCATGGTTGTCAGATTTATGGCTTTCCCGTGCAATTTGGGCAATTTTTGATGGCTGTTTATGGGAGATAATTGGCTACCATGAGTGGCAGGTTTTTATACTACTTTGGAAAAAATCTGTGGTATTTTGGGCTATTTCAATAACAATAATTCAATCAAGATGGTATGAATGGGGGCGGCACGGTGGCGCAGTGGTAGCGCTGCTGCCTCGCAGTTAGGAGACCCGGGTTCGCTTCCCGGGTCCTCCCTGCGTGGAGTTTGCATGTTCTCCCTGTGTCTGCGTGGGTTTCCTCCGGGCACTCCGGTTTCCTCCCACAGTCCAAAGACATGCAGGTTAGGTGGATTGGCGATTCTAAATTGTCCCTAGTGTGTGCTTGGTGTGTGGGTGTGTTTGTGTGTGTGTCCTGCGGTGGGTTGGCACCCTGCCCGGCATTGGTTCCTGCCTTGTGCCCTGTGTTGGCTGGGATTGGCTCCAGCAGACCCCCGTGACCCTGTGTTCGGATTCAGTGGGTTGGAAAATGGATGGATGGTATGAATGGATTTGTCTCCCCCAAATCACTACTAGGGGTCCTTACTGTTGATTCCTGGAATCAGGCCCAACACAGGCAGCTATTTTTCAAAATAACTTGACTTGCTGCATACAATGGCATGTCTACTTGAGCAGCGTCCATCATTTGAACCATATTTAGTGCTCTAACAGCACATGAGAACTAATTTTTCATGGGTAAGTGGAGGTCTGGTGTTTCAAGAAGAAGTCAGTGTGAGGAGGCCCTTCAGGTGGAAGACAGGAGCTGGATGGGGGAGTTAAAGTACTACATGCGGCAGGGCAGCTGAGGAGGCACAAACTGTGTGACTGAAGAGCAGCTGACAGCGAGCTGGTGCTGTACAAAGGACTAACAGCTGTGGCGAATTCAGAGCTTTTTTTCTATTTCATTTTGTCTTGGTATGTCAAACAGGAGACATCAGACAGACGAGATTCTGTTCTGTTTGTGAGGTCCAAACACTGTTGCCAGGTTGTCTCAGAAAAGGCAGCATAACTTTCTTTTAAAAGCCCCACAAGCTGACGTGATGTCTTCCTCCATTCCCCCTCATGGTGAGTATTATTTTATTCAAATTGTATTCTAACTGGGTGTTGCTGCTTTATACAAATTACAAGTGTTTCAGGTTTATGTTTCACATACTACAGATGTTTGGTCTCGGCATCTGAGGACCTACACAAGCCCCTTAGGGGAGTCTTCTAAGACCCCAAAATGCTGCACTGTACTCCGCTTCACAGACGCTTTCTTTATGCTGAATGTCCTCATTTCTCATTTTTTTTTCTTTTTGAGATGCAGGGTCAGAGTTTTCTTTTTTTTTTAGTTCTGTTTCTCTTTATTTTATTTTCTTTCCTTATTTCAACATTGGATTGATGCAGATTTAAGATACATGCATTTACTTTTCTTTTCTTTTCTTTTCATTTCTTTCTTTATTTTGCAAAAAGAGCATGTAATGGCATAAAATAATAAGACATATGAAGGTTTTAATGCGCAAAACTCACAATACTGAACTGTCCTTTATATATAAAATAAAAATACAGATGAATAAAAGTGTGAGCTAAACTGCCAAGAATAAAGTCACCTGGGTGAACAGCCAGCTACTGAACGGAGTCTCCTTGGGCTTTGTAACTCTGGACACTCATGTTAAACACACACTGTGCAGATTTCTAAATGGATGTTATTGGTTGATTTTAAATTCCGTATGTTTACAGATATTCAATAGGATCCGTGATCACTTGCTCACCTACCAGCGACCGGAACAGTCTGGTTTTACACCTAAGAAGTCTACCATCAACTGCATCCTGGCACTGAGGGTTGGAGCACAAACGCGAATATCAGCAGATTGTCTTTGCAGCCTTTGTCGATTTTCATAAAGTGTTCGACTCAGTTGATCGAGCTGCCCTGTGGGACATCCTGAGGGTTCGTGGGATCCCCTCGAGGTTGCTGGATATCATGGCTGGCCTGTCCAATGGTACTGTGAGTGATGTGCAGAGTGCAGGCAGGACCTCTGTGTTTTTCCCAGTTGATTCTGGGGTCCGTCAGCGGTCTGTTCTGCTCCTACTCTGTTCAATGCTTGTATGGACTGGGTGTTGGGCAAGGATGTTGGGTCCAGCGGCTGTGGGGCATCTATTGGTGAAGAAAGATTCATGGATCTTGACTTTGCTGATGATGCTGTGATCTTCACAGAGTCAATGGTGGCTCTGATCGGGGCACTCGAAAGACTGAGTGAGGAGTCTGAGTGTCTGGGCTTGCGAGTGTCCTGATGTGACTCTGGTGACTCTTCCTGTGAAATCAGTGGACGGATTGGGAGTGCATGGGGGGGTCATGAGGTTGCGGAAAAGGGGTGTGTGGCGCTCCTGATATCTATGCAAAAGGACAAAGGTCCAAGTCTTTAGAGTCCTGGTGTTCCCTGTTTGCGAGACATGGACGCTATCCAGTGAGCTGAAATGAAGGCTGGACTCCTTCATGTGTCTCTCTGCAGAAAATCTTTGGGTACCGCTGGTTTGACTTTGTGTTGCTCACCGAGTCCCGAATGAGGCACGAGACCTGCATTGTGAGGGAGCGTCAGTTACGGCACTACGGCCATGTGGCACGTTTCCCCGAGGGTGATCGGCTCGTAAGATCCTCATTATTGTGGACCCAAGTGGCTGGACCAGGCCAAGGGGTCACCCACCCAGATAGAGGGTCATTTCCGGAGGGTGGGACTGGACCTCGTGTCTGCCTGGGGGGTTGCTAACTGGGATCCTGAATCGTTTTGTCATGTAGTGAATGTGGCAGCGCGCTGTACCAGTGCAGGCTCCCTAACCTGACAACCTGACTTGACTTGATATTTACTGAATTGAACTGTATAACTTTTAGATCATTCTTTTAGAATCTTAAACAAATTGTTAATTTATCAGACCAGCAGTTGTTGGGGTTGGAATGGAGAAATAGCTTGAGAAAGACAAACATTGATTGATTATTCTGGTAATCCTTGTTAATTTGAGGTGAAGTTAGGCCTTCACATTTGGGCGTGTGCTGGGGAAGAAAGGAGGACAACAGGCAGAGCAGAGCAGGACAGAGAAAAGCATGGAGACTGAGAAGGTAAAGAGCCCAAAGAAATTGACAAGGGACCTCTCCAGACTTAACACCAACCTGAAGCAACTCTGCGCCCAGACTTGAAAAGACTCCGCTTCCTTCACCTTCATTTTCTACATCCAGGTACAAGCCACTGTTGTTACAGGGTGCAGCCACAGCGATACGGTCAAAAAGCTTAAAAGACACAGGCAGCAGTCACGAGTCCCACACCAGACTTCTCTGTTCTTCTTTATTCTCATTTACCCAGAAGTATATAAATGCTTCAATCTCTGCATAGATCATCATGATGATCAATTAAACAATGGTGCCTGCCAATTTCCTTTGCAGAACAAATAGGGTAAACACTTTTACTTTGGTTCAACAATATTGTCCACTATCAAAAAGTACCTGAGTAGAAACCAAAGTCTCCAGAACTCATTAATTTTTAAAGAAAGCAGGCAATTCTGTAATACCACATTGTGTGTGGATGAGATACCAATCAAAGCAGTCTGAATATTCAAAGCAGGTGACTCTTTTGCAAGACAGGTAAATATGTATGCCCTGTAGATAGCCATCAACATTAACCTGTAGCAGAATTTTCCAGAATTTTTGCCTTTTTTCTTTAAAACACTGGTTTAAGATGTCTCCTGCCATCTTGCTCCAAAGGCTTGGCCTTTGATTCAGTGTCTATTGTGTCTCAACCAATGGTCTTAGGTAATAATCAGATTCTGGGTATGCTGGATACGCTATTGTGTAATTCTTGCTGTTAATTAAACTTATTTTATCCCATAGCTTGTTGCTGCTCTCCTTTCCAAACCTGTTGATTTTCTGTTTTTTTTTTTCTAAGAACACTGTTAAAATATTTAGTTGACCTGAGCAGATCAGCCTTACTGAGACCTTCATCTTCCTTTATTTTCAGATACTGTGTGATGGGCACAGGTGAGCTCTGCCATTTTTATGCCTCGTTATTGTTTGGATGTCAATTAAGAAAAAAGAAACAGCTAAGGGGTCCGAGTCAAGTTAATTAAAACTAAAGCAAAAGAAGTTAATAGCAGCAAAAACTACCCACTAATAAAGAAAATCATTAGAATAAAAACCTGCAGCCACTGTGGCCCACCAGGACCGGAGTCGGACACTCCTGCTATCCAGAGAAAAGACAGAAAAACTGGAAGTCTTAGGGCAGGGGCCATTGTTTTGTAAAAGAAGCAGTGAGGGTGTCAAAGCATGAGACTTTATAAGTATCATCTGAATTGATTGATGAATTTAACTATTTTAATCATTAGGAGAATTCTTGTGTTTTAATCCCTTTATTGAAATGGTGGTATATGTTTGGGTTACAAGTGAGTGAACTACTTACTCCTTGCTGGATTTTGTTGGAGTCAATAAAGACAGAATTTCTGATCACTAAAATGTTTAACAATAAGAAGTTAAAGAAAGAACAGCCAGGAAGTGAGCGCTGATATAATTAAATGATTAGAGAAAGACTTTGAACTCCTACAGTAATACAGTTTGTTTAGCTCAAAAGACTGTCTCAAAGGCTGAAGACCATAAAATACATAAAGTCTGTTTTAAGTGTTTAGTAAAACCACCTGTGGATGTTCTTTTTAAGCTTTGCATTCAGATGAATGGATTTGATGTCATTGTGTCTTCATCAGTCCACTGTGTGCCCACCATGGCTGTCGTAATTGAACGTTGGTCGCTGTGTGAATGTTAGCAGGACAAGGTTAAGATGTACAGCCTGCTATAAGGGACATTTGGAAATGACAGACAGACATTTTCTTTGGCTGTTGTGGGGAACAGCCCGGACACAGACAGGTAGACGTCATGGTTTCACCACACACATGTTTATTTACAATATTTACAACTATCGGTGAGCACAAACCAGTGCCTCAGCACCAATCACCCCTCAAGTCCTTGGCCACAATGCCTTCTCACAGTCTCTGGTCCGCCTCCACTCCTCTTCACCAAGCTTCATCCTTCTTCCACCCGACTCTTGCCCCTGACTGGAGGGAGGCGGCCCCTTTTATTCACCCTGGAAGGACTCCAGGTGCATCCTGAGGGCTCATAGCCACACACCTGTGTGGCGGAAGCTCCAACGGTGTAACCGGAAGTCCACTGGGTGTCCCCAATCATCTTCCCCCCAGCACTTCCCGGTGTGGTGGAAGTACTGAGGTCCAGGGCTCCCAAGGCATCGGGGCGCCCCCTGGCGGTGACCACGGGCCCCTACAGGGTTGAGCTTCCAAGCTCTGTACCCGTGGTCCCCACAGTAACCAGGGAGGACGCCCCCTCGTGTTCTGGAGGAGCCAAAGCCCTCCTCCGGTCCTCCTGGGCATCCCGGCCGGGCATGAACGCCCGCCG
The DNA here is from genome assembly GCF_900747795.2 of Erpetoichthys calabaricus. NCBI lineage: Eukaryota > Metazoa > Chordata > Cladistia > Polypteriformes > Polypteridae > Erpetoichthys > Erpetoichthys calabaricus. The sequence continues at coordinate 5,369,123 of NC_041405.2, read as the reverse complement.
GGCACCACACTGTTTAATGACAACAACAAAGTGACAGCAGCAGCTTTTATGTCCAGAGGACAATGGGGAATTGGAAATACCACAACTGTTTCAGCTTGAATGTAATTGACTGTATTTATTAAATGGCTGAATTCTTTTAAAAAACAACTCCAAACTCATCTGTTCAGTTTGGCTTTTAGCTCTACTTGACTTTATTACCCTTCTCTCAGTTTACTTCTCTGTCAAGATGCTCATGTAACCTGTATGTGTGTGCGAGACCATCAATTATGTTGTCTGTTAGGCTTTTTCTCTGAATTCACTGTTGTAATCTTCTTTATTTATTTATCTGGTTTGTACAATGCTATATACTGTATACCCTGCCATTCTGTCTTATATTCTGTAAGTGCCTTGAGCATGGGAAAGGCGCTATATAAATAAAATGTATTATTATGACTGTACAGAAGTGGACATCGACTCCTTCCCTGTGACTTTCAAATGTCCAAGTAAAGTTTTATGAGACACAAACATGAACCACAATTCAAGTGACTGTTTAAAAAAGCTGGTTGTATTGTTTTTGCATTTTAGTCTTGTACATTTCATTTAGATAATCGAACATTAATATAGCAGATTTCAATAAGTTAATATAACAAGTTGCTTTAGAAAAAAATACAAGGTGATTAATTTCATTACAATAAAAAATAAACAAGCTAAATAGGTTGTATTCAAAATAATGCATTTCTGCAGTACAGTAAATAATCATCAGAATAGAGAATTACACAGAGAAAGAATACATGAAAAAGACCCAAAGTAACCGTGATGCTGGGGAAGTCCATCGGCCAGATATTACATTGAAATAAAAATGATATATGAATGTAATCTCAAAGTAAAGTGAAGCACATTGTAATAGCTCACCTTAAGTTATGAAAGCGTTAACTAGTGAAGGTTTATGGCAGTAGTTTTATATATTATATATATTTTATATATCGGAATGTCTGACACCTTATATTCCAAATCGCAACCTCAGATCCTCAACTGAGTGTCTCCTTAGAATTCCAAGAGCAAAACTTAAAAGAAGTGGTGAGGCGGGTGACCTTCTGCTGTTATGCACCTAAAATCTGGAATAGCCTGCCAGTAGGAATTCGCCAGGCTAATACAGTGGAGCACTTTAAAAAACTACTGAAAACACATTACTTTAACATGGCCTTCTCATAACTTCACTGTAATTTAATCCTGATACTCTGTATATCCAATTCATTATAATAACTATTCATTCAAAATTTGTACTAACCCCTACTCTCTGTTCTGTTTCCTTTTCCGGTGTCCTATTGGTGGTGGCTTGTGCCACCACCATCTACCCAAAGCACCATGATGTTCCAACAATGATGGATGGATTAAAAGCCAGAAGTCTGTATAACCATCAGCATCAAGTGACTCCGTGAGAACCCTAACTACAAAGAGGACTATTTCATTTATGTTAGGTAGAATGCCCAAAGGGGACTGGGTGGTCTCGTGGCCTGGAACCCCTACAGATTTTATTTTTTTCTCCAGCCTTCTGGAGTTTTTTTTTTGTTTTTTCTGTCCACCCTGGCTATCGGACCTTACTCCTTTTTATGTTAACTAAGGTTGTCTTATTTTAATTTCTTATTTGTCTTTTATTCTTCTTTTCTTCATTATGTAAAGCACTTTGAGCTACTTTTTGTATGAAAATGTGCTATAAAAATAAATGTTGTTGTTGTTGTAGTTTTTATTTTTATGAACGTATGGGAAACCACCACTATTTATCAGCCCAAGTTTAGAAATGTGAGGAGTGATAGCTGGTAATTATGTTTTGGTCCAAAAATAATGATGGCAGGTCAAGGACGGAAAATCATTATGTGTGTTTGGCATAAGAAAATATTAGTTACACGTGTGTGCCTTAGAAATGAGAGATTGTAATGAAGTGCTGCAAGGGATTGGTCTTACAGCACATTAAATCCTGCCTCCCACCCACTTCCACCAACATCAGCTTGCTTACACATCAGACAGGTCCACAGAAGATACCATTGCTACCGCTGTACATACTGCGCTGAATTGGCTGTTAACATTGGCTTAGATGTTTGGTGTCTGCTCTTCTCTTTAGTTGGCAATAGCATGAACAGCACTTTGTACAATCACATTGCTTTGGTTTCAAGCTGTACTAACTTGCTGAAAACACAGGCAGTAAATCAGTGCGTGTTTCAGGACTAAAGGACATGTCTGACAGGCTAAAATAAAATAAAATAAACTTTTTAATCTTGAACAGAAAAACCTGCACTGGGGCCAAATGGCAGCTCTCAGCTATTGTCAAAGGCATCGACAAAATCAGTCTGTTCAAACTCTGACAATTTAACAGAGAATGACATCCTTGGGGACACCTGGTGGAGACTAAAGGGAAGTGCAATTAAGGGGAAACCCAGGAGGTCCTACTTGGGAACATGGAACAGACATGAAGAGGATGTTAAAAAGTAGGAGAATGAGACAACTGAGATATTAGAAAAGAAGTTTGATGGATTGAAAAGTCTCCTCCTGCTTGTAAAATATCTTCTTAAATAAAATGAAGACAAATGGAAACCTTATTCTAAAAGGGTTATATGAAGATAGCACAGGCCACGTTAGACCAGCAAAGTCAAAAAGGCTGATGTGAATTATTCAAAGGTTACTTCACAGTTAACTTCAGTTGGATCACCTCTTGTATTATCTTTGCTTATATCAATGAAGTAGAATGATTTTATGTTATATTGTTTGTCAGTTGAAACTTTTAGATAAACTTTATAGGTTTCATTTGGAGGAATGGTCCACAGCTTGATTGGCACTTTCCTGTTGTTACTGTGGCTTACAATTTCAAGAGAGCCTATAAAAACGTTTTGTTCATCAAATGAATACTTTTCAGCTGATTGCATTGCTTGTCTGACAGCTTCTTTGAGCAAATTCTCGTCCCACAAACAGTCATCAGTCACAGTCTTTAGTGCAAGACGTTGATGATTTCTTGAAGGATATTTAATAAGATGAATACCACAGGCAGCACTGCCTAATGATTCAAAAGAAGTCACAGGAATATTGTTACGTTCCACTTTTTCTTTTAAGGAAGACATTATATGTGCTCCAATAATCTTTCCCTTATAATACTCTCCATAAAGCACATGGTCCAAACAATATTTTCCTTGAAGTGTAATGTTCTGAAAAATAAGTGTTCAGTACAGTATTAGAGTTTTTCACACAACATGTTAAATTCTGTCTACTTTCTCTACACAATTTGTAATACTTCAACTCCATTTTTAGTGATATTATTTGTTCACTAGCTCTCTCACAAGACCAGGCAGCACAGAGACCACACGTAACAACACGACAGAAGGACATCTTGATCCCCTAGGACTGTTGTGCCCTCCTGTACTCTACAGTGGAGTCCGTTCTGCACATCACACTGCTTCAGATCTTCATTTCAGTCAGTTGGACCCCCTGATGCTGTTGTAGCTACATTATACATGTGGAGTGAAATATCTGTGGACAGGATGTGAGTCCATCACAGAGTACACTCACACTCGCTAAGGGTTAGACATCAAGAGAAGGTGCAAACTCCACTGACTCAGCAACCAAACATCAGCAGGGATAACCACGGAGTTATTTGTTCAACCTAATCTTTACAAACATAAAAATAGTAAATACTGCAAACTTTATAAAATGGCCAAGTTCATTTTACAATGCTGCCTTCTCACTGCTAGCTTACCAAACAACAGGCAGGAGTCTTCCATTGTGCACATTGACACAATTTTTGCAACAAATATAAATATTTCTTAGACATAAACTGTTCATGACTAAGCCATGTGTAAACATTTCTATAGCCTTAGCCAATTCATATTTGTAAAATCTAATTTTATCATAAAGGACTGAAAAGGCAGCACAGTGGATCCAGAATTCTTTTGTTCAAATCCTGTGACGTGGACTTTGAATGTTCTTCATGTTTGTAAAGGTTACACTCCAGTTTTTCTTCCACATCCTCAAAGCTGAGTGTGTATATTTGACTAAGTGTTGGTTTTAAACTGCACCTTCTGTGTGTGTGTGTGTTTGGGGGGGGCCCTGTGGCATGTCACTGATGGTTGAATCCTACCTTGCAGAAGAGCTCAGGCCTACCATAATTCTGAATTGGGTTAAGTTTGCTTGAGAATATAATTGCCAAAGAAACAGCAAACACCACAAAAGCTTCTAGTGTACACATGTCGTTATTGTATTCATTTAGCTATGGAATAAATTAATGTGTAAAAAAAAATATAATAAAGCTTGCTATGTATGGCATAGACACCAATTAAGAGTATAATGTCAATAAACGTAAATATAACATGTAGTTTGACATCACTATTTTTTTCTGAAGCATTGACAATTATGTTCATTTTATATTGATGAAGCACCCTTGCAATTAGACAGGTTAAATGAATTTTACATGTTTATACAGTAGCTGTGAAACATTTAAAATAAAATACAAATCACTGAGAATTTCACACAAATACTTGTATAAAATAACAGTTTCTACAAACAAGATTTCTTTTTCTTTGATGTTTTTGCTATGTTTCAAAATTTAAAATCTCCTAATAATGTTAATCAAAGTAATTTATCCATCCATCCATTTTCCAAACCCGTTTTATCCTTAACAGGGTCCTTTGGGTACAGGGGGCTACAGCCTATCCCAGCAGGTATCAGGTACAAGGCAGGAACAATTCCTGGACAGGGTGCCAGTCCATCATATGGTAATCACACACACACACACACGGGCTGATGTAGCATTGCCAATCCACCAAACTCACAAGCCTTTGGACTGTGGGAGGAAGTCAGAGCACCGGGAGGAAATCCACATAAACACAGGGAGAACATGCAAACTCCACACATGGAGGACCTGAGACACAAACCCTGGTTACCTTATTGTGAGGTGGCAGTGCCACTGTGCTGCCCCCAAAGCAATATAATCTAAATTAAGATGATTTAATTTTAACAGATGGATTTATTGTAGATTTCATTAAAGGATTACAATATCTGCAAAGATGCTATCAAGCAAAACAAGTGAAATCATTGAATTGGTCTGACAAATACATGAATTAGGTTTTTTTTTTGTTCATTGAAGAAAACTTATTTCTAGGATTTGGAAGTTAAATACGATTTTTATCTTATTTTGTTGCAAATACAAACTTTCAATATTTCTTTTATGGTAGTCTGCTAGAACTATAAAAAATACTATTTGCTTTCTTATATTTCCATATTCACTACGGATGTAAATGTAAAACAACACCCCTTCTTTAATGAAACTGGAAAACAGAGTTCAGCAGGCTGAAACAGACACATGAAGGCATTTGAAAAGCCTCCATAATCATTGGATTTGTATTGCATTATTTGTTTGTTCTAGACATGAATACAACATTTAAATAAAGACAACTCTTTTGTTCAATAATATTCGTGCATACGTTTTCTTTCACAAAGAACATTTCAAGTGTACAGTACTCACCTCTGGTGTTCCTGTCATTTTTTTCCCTTATGATTTGTTGCTTAGTTGTCAGGGCCTTTATAGTGTGTGTGTGGGAGGAGCAAGTGTGTGTGTGTGTGTGTGTGTGTGTGTGTGTGTGTGTGTGTGTGTGTGCATGTGTACAGACCTTATTCACACCCTGCTTGATACTGATGCATATTCAGTTACTGAGCAGCAGTGAGCAGTGAGCACCAGAGGTGAGATGTCTTTTACATTTTTATTCTATGTCTGTTTAAAGTTTTATGTTGATATATTTGTGTTTACTTGATAGATTTTGTTTGTCACCATTTAAGACAGTAGAACTGATTTTTCAGACACTTGTGTTTTATATGCCATATGACCAGCTGTCTTATTGCACACCCTTCTGTTACTCAGTTGACAATATGATGTGAAGGTGTGCCATTTACCATCACTTTTAGTTAAATAATTAACAGTTAACATTTTATATTTTAATGTAATTCTGCTTTTTGTTATTTAGTGGCAGTAGATAGTTTGCCTTGGCATTCTGAAGATTACAACAAATGGCCAGTAAGTCTGCAAAGAAGGATAAAGAAGATGTAATGGACTATCTTAAACGCACTTTTATTTGGGAAAATGGTAAAGTCAATTTTCGAGAAGGTTTTGAGAAAGTCCCTTATTCCATTGCCTGTTTCTTTTCCTATTTTGATGAAGACACAGCTAGAGATGTCATAGATAAAATGGAAAAGAATAAAAACATTTTATATGGCTATGAAGCAGGCTTTCACTGTAAAGAGAAGGAAATCGAGTTTTTTGCAGAGGATGGCTTGTTTGAAACTTCTTTTCCAAAAGCAGAATTTGTCGAAATGCTGAGAGGATTTCAGGAAAAACTGGAACAAAACAAAGGTAATGTGACTTCTCTTACAACACCAAGATCAATGAGGTGTCACTGTCACACATGTAGTGATGTATGTTTTTAAAAACAGCCAAATTAAAATCAGAAACAATGGCTTATAAATTGTATATAGCATTTATAATCAAGAGCTCATAAAGCTGTTTATCTAAAGTTTGCTGGGTCAGTTGGGAAAGATTGTAGCGTGGACAGACATTTATTAATATAAAGCAATAATAAGGAGCAACCTGCTTATGGCAAAAACAAAATGTTTAAAGAACACAACTTAAATTAATGTAAGAGGAAAGAAATTATGTAAGCATCACTCTGTAAGCATACAGTGAACAAAATGTCCTCTGTATGTATGGGACAATAAAAACAACATGTCAACTTTATTTTCTGCACGTTATAATGAGCCATTATTTTTCTGAAATTCTAATTTTGCGGCAAAGCTGCAGACCTGTTCTCCATAACGGGCTGAAGCGGCCAATAATGTTACCTTAAGACTTCAACAGAGATTTTAACTCCCCATCAGGTACATGTTTCAGAAATGTGAAGTAAAATGAATTACAGACCCTCCACAAACAAACTCTTAACAATAGCACATCAGTCGCTGTCATTTTTAAATGCCCTGAGTTGGACTTTGTTGTCTGTTAAAGTTATTGAGTCACTGCAAACATCTATGGGCTCCGACTTTAACTACACGACATTGGCAGTGCTGTTAAAAAACAAGGATCTGATGTAGTCTACTCATACCTGTAATTCTGTCATCACTGTGATTTGTGTATATAGCTCACTGTCACTAAAATATTAAATAAATAAAATATGATAGCTGGCTCTTTGATGAAGTAAATGAAACATTTTAAATGCCCCAAATTTCAAATTAGTTAACCAGATCCATGAACACACCTGAATTTTACACAATGCATACATTTTCAAACTTGCTATTTCTGTATTCACATTCTCAATCAGTTTTGAATGTTTATGTATTTTTTTTTTGTTTTTGTATGATTGTTCACAAATGTTTCTATTATTGTAATTAATTAAATGAATCCTGTTATGAACTAGGTTGAATTAATTCCTTTGCATCTTGTAGCCACCAAAGTATAAGGCGAGATCAAGCACGGGTAAAACGCGTGCTGAAAGAAATCTCTCCCCAGAGTGAATGCATATGGATTGCTAATTTGGTAAGATTACTGGACAGCCAACCCAGTAATTTCAATTGTATTAGAAACATTGAATTAGATTAATGAGAAATTAAATATTTGCTATGTGTGAGCAAGCGGAATTTGTACGTGAATGTGCCGAGAGATGCACTGGTTCCACACCCAGACTTGCTTCCTACCTTCTACATAATGTTGCCGGAGTAGAAAAGAAAAGAAAGGAAAATGATATCCTCAGTATTCTTGAAGTGCCAAGCACACAGTGCAGAGCAATTCACTTTCAGACATTAACAAAAGTAGAACATCTTGAGAACAGGCTTCCACTGGGATCTCTCATTAGGACACATCATGTCAATCTTCACTCGTATGCAGATGACACCCAGTTATACCTTTCTTTTAGAGCAAATGAAGTTTCTCTGATGTTGTCTTTAATTAGTTGTGTTACTGAATTAAAGGAGTGGATGAATGAGAACTACTTGTCTTTAAACACAGATAAAACAGAAATGTTAATTGTTGGAGGGAATGACGCTGATCACAACAATATTTTGTCATCATTTAACTCAGTTGGAATCCCAATTAATTTTACTGAATCAGCCCACAATCTCAGAGTTCTCTTTGACTCTAACATGTCACTTAAAATGCATATTACAAAGTTGTCCAAATCAGGTTTCTTCCATCTTGAAAATGTTAGGAAATTAAGGCGCTTTTTAAATAAACAGGATTCTGAGAAGTTAATTCATGCATTTATCTCTAGTAGGATTGACTACTGCAATGCAGTGTTCACTGGATGTTCAAACTGTTTTTTAATACAGCCTCCAGTTAATCCAAAATGCGGCTGCAAGAATTATTACAAGAACAAGAAAATACGAACACATAACTCCAGTTCTTGAATCCATACATTGGCTCCCGGTTAAGTTTAGGGCAGATTTCAAAATCCTCCTTTTAACATATAAAGCAATTCCTGTGATTTCATGAAAACAGCAGACCATCAGTGCTCAGTCCATACTGACCTGCACAATTACAAGTAGGCGCCATGGGGAATGCCACCAAATCAACAAACATGCACATATGAGTGCCAGGACAAGTTGTGCTCTCCTCTTCCTGCCACTTCTCCATGTGCACTTTGGTGGCTGTAGCTCCACTGCACACCTGCCAACCTGAGGGGTAACTTGTTGTGATGCTTTCTCCTACCCTGACCAAATGTGATTTTGATTTAACCTCCTTAGCGTTGCATTTTATTTCAGTAAAACATAAAAGTGTTGCATTTTTTTTGGCATGAAAAATTACATTTTTATTAAATCTCAGAAATATAATAATGATACACATAATAAAAGTAATGACGAATAAAAGTAATAATATGAAATGAACAATAATAATAATCAATCAAATGTCTACCAGTAAGATGCTCTGGATTGATCTGCGATGTGATGGGTCGACTGCGTCATTTTAGCGGTACTGTGGACGGTGGATGACCACTAATGATTTGTTCTACAAGCTGGCATGTAAAGTTTGCGTGAGATGCGGTTTCGCTAGCTTTTTGTTTGTGTAAGACTGTGGTTCTCAAACTGTGGGGAGGGCCTCCCTAGGGGGGCGCGAAGTAACAAAAAGGTGGGCGCGAAGATGTGAAAAAAAGAAAACAAGAATTGAAAATATGAAAAATCCATCTATTGAAACCAAAACAAATTAACTTAAACTACATTCTGATAGTAGAAAAATAAATATAGAGTTAGATAAATGTCGATAAAAGTTAAGTAGGTATAATAAAATATGCACCTATGATATATCATTAATTAAAAAAGAACAAATTGGTATTAGTGGGCTCCTTCAAAAAAACGTTAGGGGGCCGCGATTAAAACTGTTATGAAAACTCGAGTCTCAAATACTTTGAGGTTGAGAAATGCTGGTCTAAGACGAATGCATTCCAAATGCTCTGTTCCCCCTGATGACGAAATATCTTCTTGTAGAATTTCTTTTGTTGCCTCCGCATCACGGACTTGCGGTGAGGTTCATAGCTGGTGACTCCTTCAGAGTGAGATTCACAAATCTATGAACCCCAAAGAGTCGCTTATTAACTATTCAGTTGTCAGCCAGCCTGCACATGGACTACTGGTTATGTTTCATATCTCATCTCATTCTTCACACACACATAGACAGGTAAGGCGCATATTTGGATAAGAAAGAACGGAGAGAGAGCGGACAGAGCGCATTTGCTGCCCACCCTCCACGTCATCTAAATTTGCCGTTGCAATTCCACAATTCATACTCCTTGAATACAAATGAAAGTATAGAGTGGTGTACAAAAAGAAAAACAGATGTCAATTTTGACCTTAATTGAAATATTTAGTTGCTTTAAAAAGCTTTTCATTCTGATGCTTTAATCAACTTTAATACAGACTGTTCAACAAAAGGACAACAAGAAAAACAAAAGAACATTTTATTTAAGGTCAAAATTTAGTTTTTATATATTGGATTATTTTTTTCTTAGTCGTATCCCATTTTATATAAAATTATAAACCGTTTATGGTCTTACTTTGATTTGTAAATGAACTCTATTCGCCTATGCTTCTCCAGGAAAATCTCCGTCACTTTCTTGTAAAAGTCCTCCTTATTTTCCTTCAGTTTTAAAAATCTTAAATCTTCCCTTTTGGCAGTCAGCCGGAACAAAAAATAAACGGACCGGTGCAGTTCAAGACTAAATATGTCAGACACATTCATTAAAGATATTCACCAGACTGTGGAAAGTCACGATGTATAATAAACGTGTCTGCACACCTTATATTGGCGACATACAGAGAGACAGCAGGCCCGGTCTTAGGTATTATGGGGCCCTAGGCGAAAGGGGGGTCCAGGGGCCCCCTGAAGGGGGCGGAGCCCCCCTGGAAGCTCTGCGAAATGCGTGAAAATTAGACCAAGGAGACGTTTTCTTGTAACATTACGAGGTCATCACACTGTGTCCCTTTTTCGCCGGAGTAGTTAGCTGCTACAATTTAGCCAGTTTGAACTGTTAAACATGCAAGGGGAGGGGCGGGCCGGGGGCCTGGCCGCTGTCGATCCAGGGCCCCCCGGACGCCGGGGCCCTAGGCGGTCGCCTACTTCGCCTATGCCTAAGGCCGGGCCTGGAGACAGCGACAGGTACGCACTAATGAAAGGCATCAACCCCATCAGTGAGTGAGGAGAGCGCAGTCCGAGGTGAGGTGAGACTCGTCGCTGCCGCATCTCGCGTTTCTCTCCTGTATTTGAACAGGAAATGCGTAAACTCAGCGATTTTGACTATACAAATTTTCATAATTATTGGAATCATACAGAAAACAATTTATAGCCCAGACCAGTGGACACTTTTATTTTATGTTATTATTGTTTTTTTTACTTTTCATAATGCCTCCCCAAACCGCACGTCCCTGCTCTGCATAACGGAATAGAAAGTCAATTCTTGATCTGCACGATCTACGCCGCCCATTGTGTTAGACTTCGTAACCTGCTTGTTGCCTTTTGCCTGTACAGTGACTGTACAGTAGCTGCATTATGTATGGTGCTAAGACGACAAACACTTTTCTTGTCCTTCCATTTTAGCACAAGCACTTTACCCTTTTGCCAAGCTACTAGCGCACCTCGCTGTAATTTAGCTCTGCCAAAGTCTTCAGTATTGACATGACGGTTAGGATGCACTGTTCCATATGCACAAAGCCGGCCTTAGGGCAAAGCGAACAAAGTGACCGCTTCAGGCCCACAGCTGGAGGGGGCCCACAGCGCTCAAGGTTTTTTTTTTTTTCCTGTGATGCGTGACGCTGCTGCGGAGGGCACAATGGAGCAACAGACTCCTTCACTCCAACCTACAATACTAATTTTTTTATATATATAATTCACGGGCAACATATTCCATCACCTAATTACTCCACGTGGACATCTCCACTCGGCACTCCAATCTTCATTACGCTTCACTCAGGTCCACGCGCCTGTTGCCGCCTCCACGGCAGTAAGTTATTTTATATGGAAATTTGAATATCTCGAAAGTATGAAAACAAGCTTTAAAACCGAATAAAAATGTAAAAACAAAATAATGTGGATCTCATCTTCATAAAATAAAAAAAATATATAAAAAATATAAAAAGCAAAAAAAAAAGTGCTTGGCCTAGCTATTTACCTCCACGTGCTGCCTGGTGGAAACAGCAAAAGCTGGCTAAAATGTAGCTTTATCTGTTAATGTATCGTCACTAAAGACATTTATACGGGCCTGCTCCGACCTCCATCACTCATACCCTTCACTCAGGGCCTTGTACGACAGTCTGCGCTGACAGCCTGCAAATTTGGCTCCTGTCAGTGTGTTACGGTTACAGTTGTCAGTGTCAAACAGAAATCGTCAAAAAGTGATGGTTCTAGATGCCGGGAAAACGCATTTCTGCAACTCAGAATGCAGGAAATCGCTTGGTGGCCGGAGCTCTGCCCTGGACCCCCTAGCTGGGCCCCTTATGGGGCCCACGGTATCAGTTTGCTTCGGGCCCGAAATTGTCTGGGGCCGGCTCTGATATGCGTCAGTCTTTCTTTGCAGCAAGATGTCAAGTAGCTCTGGCGAAGTATAAAAAAATGTCAATTTTTACACCGTGACCTTAATCCAGCAGAGAATCTATCAAAGTTGCCACTAATGACATAGCAACGGCGTACTGGTCGTATTTCGGATCAAACATTGTCCCTTTCCCTGTGAACAGAACCGAATTCCAAATGTATCCCGTTTTAGATTCACAAAGCTCCTAAAGCGTTATACCAAATCTTGCTCTTTTTGACATGATGTAGTGTATCCATCACTGTTGGCCCTTATAAGCTATGAGACTTTCATCGATGCTGATATCACGGTCTAGAATGTAAATGCTCCAAAATTTTGCTACCCACGGCCTGGTATATCTCCCAAATTTTCTTCAGTTTGGGTGCTGGATGGGTATTCTCATCAAAGTCTTCACTGTTGGTAAAGTGCAGATATTTCATAATTTGTGAACATCTGCACTCAGACATAATTTCTCCAAAGAATGGCAGCACTGACAGCACTTTTACCACCCGAGTGATTCTTGGTTTTAATGCTTACACAAGATATATCTGTACAGCTGACTGAGTGACACTCAGGACTAACACTTAGCAGGGTCTTCACAGCCCGAGTAACGCTTGGGTCTAACGCTAAGGAGGTTACATTGTTGGGGTTACTTGTGTGTGCACAAGAGTCGAGAACCAATGAGGTGGAGGTATACTGCATGGTTCCCAAACTTTTCTGTGCTCCCCACTCCAACAAAATGTTTGATTTCTGTCTACAGCCCCTACAAAAGTAATATCACATTTGAAGATGGAAAAGTCTTATTTTTTAATTTTTGAACTTGAAATTCTGCCAGATAGTGTACTGCGAGGGAAGAAATTGAGCTGAAAAAAGATAAGTTTATAAGTCAGTACCTAAAATTTAATGCATTTCTTAGCTTTAGCCTGCTTGCTTCTGCCACTCCACTGGAAGATGGCTGACTTTAATATAAATTTAGGCATTTCTGAGTCTACAATTATAATCTAATACAATTTGCCACCTTCGTTATGGGTTGGCCTACTTTTGCCCCTGTTAGCAAACATACACATACATACACAAAGATTCTAAACAAATAAGTGCCGTATGAATGATGCATGCATGTCCCATCACTCCCTAGCACTTTAACCACTTAAATGCCGTATGAATGACGCATGCAATATTCCACCACTCTCTAGCACTTTAATTAGGGACTCACTACCACCAGCACTAACAAACATGCGGGTGTCCTTGTGACGTGAAGTCTCTACACTGTTGGTTATATTCCATTCAGCAACCAAACAATGTTTACTTCCACCGCATTTGTACACTGGATGCCCTAAAATTCACATACATACATAAACACATTCATCAAAACAGCATTTGCAAACAGGGTGCAAAACATGGTTACCCCAAAATCCTGCCGACTACGCCAATTGTTTTGTCTGACAAGGTGCAAAACAATGGTTACCGCAAAATCCTGCCGACTATGCCAAATGTTTTGTCTTGGTAGAGTAATATATATTGCTCTACTTTCCCCTATTGTATTATTAATATGTAGCCTTAGAATGCCTAATCTCACAGACTTACCGCTGTTTATAAGGTACTAGCAAAATACCCGCACTTCGCAGCGGAGAAGTAGTGTGTTAAAGAGGTTATGAAAAAGAAAAGGAAACATTTTAAAAATAACGTAACATGATTGTCAATGTAGTTGTGTTCTCATTGTTATGAGTGTTGCTGTCATATATATATATATATATATATATATATACATATATATATATATACACACACACACACACACACACACACACATAAATGTATATATACATATACATATATACATATATATACATATCTACATATACACATATCTATATATACACATATCTATACTAATAAAAGGCAAAGCCCTCACTGACTCATTCACTTACTCACTGACTGACTGACTGACTGACTGACTCATCACTAATTCTCCAACTTCCCGTGTAGGTGGAAGGCTGAAATTTGGCAGGCTCATTCCTTACAGCTTACTTTCAAAAGTTAGGCAGGTTTCATTTCGAAATTCTACGCGTAACGGTAATAACTGGAACCTCTTTTTTGTCCGTATACTGTAATGGAGAGCAGCTCCATGGACGTGGGAAGCGGAGTTGCGTATCTCGTCATCACGCCTCCCTCGTAATAACGTGAACTGACTGTGAACGCAGTTAAATGCAGCTACTGCAGAAACAAACAACGGTGTAAACTGTAAGTTTAAATTAAGTTTATAGAAACGCTCCCAATGCCGTTTGCAATACCATATTCGCGAGATACAAGTTTAATGAGAAGACACGAGGTATAAACGAGACTTTGTATCATATGGCGTTCGATTATTAAACAGAGGAGAAGCTGTCTACAGGCTGCTTCACAAAAAAAACAGCGGAGCGCCTTATATGAGCAGGCAGTCAGCTAAAGAAGGGAATCAATAAATAACCATAATCGTAATAAACAAACAAAAAAATTTAAAAGCAGTACTTCGCGGCTGCGATGCGTGGGGAGTTTGCTATATATATCTGCTTATCACAACTGAAAGAGGGCACGTGGCGGATGTTAGCTAACTTGCTGACCAACCACAAGCGTTACCTGCCAGGTAACCATCCATACAATCAGATTGTGATTCGGACAACGAATGCCATGAATGTAATTACCCTGATCTACATACTGTCAAATAAACGAACCACACGCCGAAGCGCGACATTAGGGACTTCGCCTCTGGCGCTGACGTTCGAGGTTCCATTCCCGAGAGGGGATGCAGTGAGTGTGTACGCCTGATGAGCCCAGAATTAGGGCAAAACACGTGTTGCATACTCTTTGCATTATTTGACAGTAAACTATTTCAACCATTCTATGATCTGCTTCTCGCAAGTGAAAGACGGCACGATCTACAAACAAGGCGAAAGTCTTGCAACATTCAAAGATGATAGTTTGGGATGAGTGCACCATGGCACATAAAACAGCTTATGAAGCCTTGAACCGAACAATGCAAGATCTCAGAGATCGTACCAAAATAATAGGAGGTAATGTCGTTTTACTCGCTGTAGATTTTCGTGAAACATTACCAGTTATTCCACGAGGGACACCAGCAGATGAACTCAACGCGTGTTTAAAATCCATGCTTCTCCCACGCTCAGTTATATGTCGCGTGTTCTCGGATAGGTATACCAAAAAATGTATATATTTATGCATGTAATGGCCAAACAAAAAATGTGGTATGCCCGAGAGCACTGCAGTAGTACTCAATGTATCTTTACTTCTTAAATGTTAATGTTTTACTGTTTAATAATTTATACGCTTCTTATATGTTGTTCAAATTCTTTTATCAAAATACCAGTAACAGCGCACTGCATGATAACGTGGAGTGAATACACTTGACATGAGCATTCATGTTATTTATCCTCTTTCTCTGTACATTTACCATTCGTTTGCTCAGAGGTTGATGCGCTTGCTGCTTACTGAGCAGCTCTTCACCCTAGCATCCCGCTGCTTCTCTTCATTCGTCGGCATCTTTTCCCATTAAAACTGATTAAGTTAGTTTTTGTGTTGCGATAACTTAGTATGTTTTCTTTAATTTTTCAGTTAAGCTGGCACTTAAGTCTTCAATCTGCCTCAAGAATGATTAGCGAAGGTGGTAGGGAATGAAAACGGCACCCGTACGCATCCGCCACGGCCGCACTGGTGCGCGTAGCTGTGAGCTGATTCTACAATAAAATAAAATAAAGATAAAAACAGTAAGAAAATCATCACCCCGAAAGCGAATAGTACACATGACGTAGTATATGTGTACCAAATTTCAAGTCAATAGGTGAAACGATTTGCGAGCTACAGGTGATTTAAAATCCTGGACAGACAAACGAATAGCCACGATAGCGTATTATACAAGAAGATTTTACTGTTTAATAATTTATATTTATATGCAATGTGCTTCTTATATATTACTTCATATTCTCATATGATAATGATGTTAATGTTATTTATATTGATTTCTATGTTATTGTAAGTGCTCTTTATTTGTGGAAAAATAAATTTGGCAATTAACAAACTTATTTTATACATACTACATTTTATTTTTTTCTCTTGCACTCAGTGAGCGAAGCCACTGGGTAATCAGCTATATATATATATGTAGATATGTATATATATGTGTATCTATACATATTAATAAAAGGCAAAGCCCTCACTGACTCACTGACTGACTGACTGACTGACTGACTGACTGACTCACTCATCACTAATTCTCGAACTTCCCGTGTAGGTGGAAGGCTGAAATTTGGCAGGCTCATTCCTTACTGCTTACTTACAAAAGTTAGGCAGGTTTCATTTCGAAATTCTACGCGTAATGGTCATAACTGGAACATATTTTTTGTCCATATACTCTAATGGAGGAGGCGGAGTCACGTATCGCGTCATCACGCCTCCTACGTAATCACGTGAACTAAAAACAAGGAAGAGATTTACAGCACAAACGCGGGAACGAAGGTAAATGACGTTAATTTTTGACTGTCTTTTAATACTGTGTAAGCATACATATTAACACGTGCAATTAAACGTGTGCATTTACGGGGTGATTTCTCAGGCTTAAAAGCTCGCCTTTTACTCAAAAGGTAAATGCAAAACTATTTTCAATCATTCTATGATCTGCTTCTCACAACTGAAGGCACCGTGGCTGATGGTAAATGACGTTAATTTTTGATTGTCTTTGAATACTGTGTAAGCATACATATTAACACGCGCAATTAAACGTGTGCATTTACGGGGTGATTTCTCAGGCTTAAAAGCTCGCCTTTTATCAAACGCGGGAACAAAGGTAAATCACGTTCTTCACTGTCTTTTAATACTGTGTAACCATACATATTAACACATGTGCAATTAAACGTGTGCATTTACGGGGTGATTTCTCAGGCTTAAAAGCTCGCCTTTTACTAAAAAGGTAAATGCAAAACTATTTTCAATCATTCTATGATCTGCTTCTCACAACTGAAGGCACCGTGGCTGATGTTACGTCACTTGCTGTCCAACCATAAGCATTTCCTGGTAGGTAACCGGACACTCTCTTCACTCCCTTTCGGGAATCGAACCTCTGAGGTTTTCTTTTGTTCTTAATTAAAATTTAAAAGCAATACTTCACCGCTGCTTAGCCCCTCTAGCGCTGACGTCCCAGGTTGGATTACCGTAAGCAAGTGCAGTGAGTGTGTAATTACATTCACGGCATTCGTAGTCTGATTCACAATCTGATTGTATGGGTGGTTAGCTACCAGGTAACGCTTATACTTGGCCACCAAGTCAGGTCGAAGTGATCACTTGAGGGAAGGCAGCTTCACAAAAAAACAGATCCTTAACAAACTGTTATTAGTATATTTTCCCTCAATTTAAAAACGTTTTATTTTCTTCTTAATAAAAATTTAAAAGCGGTACTTCCCCGGTGCGAAGCGCGTGGATTTCACCGACTGACACATACAGACATATTCATGAGTGCAGGTACTTCGGAAAGAAAGCACCGTGTAAACCTAAAGTTTAAATTAAGTTCATAGACCTACAAAAGGTTTCCATTCATTTGAGGCAAGATTGCTTTTCTTCTGTACAACTATACGTTGCATTCTCAAAAGAGTGTGTTTGCACGGCTTCGGATATAGATACTGTATATATATATATATAT
>NC_041405.2:5201384-5346384 GCF_900747795.2 Erpetoichthys calabaricus | reverse complement strand
CCTGGCACTGTAGGGTTGCCACCCGTCCTTTAAAATACGGAATCGTGCTGCATTTGAGAATGAAATTGCGCGTCCCGTTTTGAATCAATACGGGACGGGATTTATCCCGTATTTTTTTTATCTTTTTTTTTAAAGTAGCGTCTCATGCAAATCATCCCACACGCATTTTATGAAGATGCCTCCTTTCCTACTTTTGATTGGGTAATACTTGATGTCATCGTTAGTTTGATTGGTCTTTTTAACTGTCCAGTGAGGAGGGCGGGTCTTTTAAGTAGAGTCTGCAAACTGTTGGCACTGGGATGTGGCACCCGCTGCAGTATGCGTCCCTTATTTTTTGTATTAAAAGTGGTAACCCTACCTGGCAGGTAACACTTATGTTTGGTCATCAAGTCGTCTAAAATCCGCCACGTGCCCTCTTTTAATTGTGAGAAGCAGATATATATAGCCAAATTCTCGCGCTTCGTTGCGGCGAAGTACTGCTTTTAATTTTTTAAGAAGAAAATAAAACCTTTTTAAACGGATCAGAAATATACCAATAACAATTTGTTAAGGATCTGTTTTTTTGTGAACCTCGCTTTTCACAGCTGTCCCGCTACGGCGTGTGTTTCGTTTATTTGACAGTATGTAGATCGTGGTAATTAAATTCATGGCATTCGTTTTCTGAATCACAATCTGACTGTATGGATGGTTACCTGCCAGGTTACGCTTGTGGTTGGTCAGGAAGTCGCCTTACATCCGCCACGTGCCCTCTTTCTGTTCCCAGAAGCTGATCATAGAATGGTTTTAATAGTTTACTTTCAAATAATGCAAAGAGTATGCGACATGTGTTTCTCCTTAATTCTGGGCTAATCAGGCATACACACTCACTGCATCCCCTCTCGAGAATCGAATATCGTCAGCGCCAGAGCTGAAGCCCCTAATGTTGCGGTCAGCAAGTGGGCTAACATCCGCCATGTGCCAACTTTCAGTTGCGAGAAGCAGATCATAGAATGGTTGAAACTGTTGCCCCTAACATTGCGCTATGGCGTGTGGTTCGTTTATACCTCGTGTCTTCTCATTAAACTTTTATCTCGCGAATATGTTATTGCAATCCGCAGCGGGAGCGTTTCTATAAACTTAATTTAAACTTACGTTTTACACCGTGCTTTGTTTCCCTTATGAACATACTTGTATGCTTTACTCGCTCCCTTCTCCATTGTTTAATGAATTTTTTGTTCTTCGCTGTTTGCGGCTCCTCCTTCATTTGTCCCTACTGCATTCACAGTCTTTTCACGTTATTGCAGTCCGCAGCGGGAGCGTTTCTATAAACTTAATTTAAACTTACGTTTTACACCGTGCTTTGTTTCCCTTATGAAGATGCTTGAATGCTTCACTCGCTCCCTTCTCAATTGTTTAATGAATTTTTTGTTCTTCGCTGTTTGCGGCTCCTCCTTCATTTGTCCCTACTGCGTTCACAGTCTTTTCACGTGATTACGTGGGAGGCGTGATGACATGACACTCAACTCCTCCTCCCACGGCCATCGAGCTGCCGTCCATTACAGTATATTGTGAAAAAAGAGGTTCCAGTTATGACCATTACGCGTTGAATTTCGAAATGAAACCTGCCTAACTTTTGTAAGTAAGCTGTAAGGAATGAGCCTGCCAAATTTCAGCCTTCCACCTACACGGGAAGTTGGAGAATTAGTGATGAGTGAGTCAGTCAGTCAGTGAGTGAGTGAATGAGTCAGTGAGGGCTTTGCCTTTTATTATTATAGATTATTGTATATAACTTATCCCCACCTTTCCTTCTATATCTATAACCTCAGGCAATTAGATGTAGTAAAAAGACAAGCAGAAGTTAAGTTACACATAAAATAATGTATTACTGATAATATTCATAAATAATAAGAAAATGCAAAGTACATTTGAATATTGGCAACCATACAACCTGATTAAATGGTGATGTGTAGTTCAGGTGGCACAGACTTATAGTTACTTAAATGTCTCTAGTTAAGGCATCATTGGTGCTCAGCTTTCAGCCACATGTCTGTTCAAAATGGCTGCTGAGCTGTGCTATTCATTGTGTTCTCTTCATCATCACAGGTTAGCAAGAGAGATGCTTCTTCATCATATGTTGGTTGGTAAGAGAGAGATACTGAGGTTATACACATACATTTATAGATGTTCTGTCTAACCCCAAGAGCCAATGTGACATCATGGTACTTAAAGGCCTCTGAGACAAGTCAATTCCAAGCAGCCATACCTCAGACCAATGGGGGAATACAACATCTTAACACCTGCCCCCAAACCATATGTTAAAGTACACCTTAACCTATTTCGGGGGTAGAAATGACTTTAGCAAAGAAATACTCGGCAAACTGGTTTAAAACACACATCCCCCAAATCCTGTCATAAAATTCAAACAGACCCATTCCTAAGGGGGGGTGGTAAACACTAAATTACATTGCTTTGCCCAAATTAGAAATAAAAGACATACAAAACATTTATCAAGTTATATGTAAAATCTCACATCACAACAATGGACAATGGAGTTTTTCATCACAGCCCTGCTGGATACCATGGGGGCCTCCAGGGGTCTCTGCAGGAAGGCCTAGAGACTATTGCATGCCCTATAACCCGGAAGTATGTCTTAGTCAAGGCGACAGGAGGAATGATGTGCTTCCGGGATGAAAAAGAGAACTTTTGGATCTGACCGGGAAGTGCTAAGAAGTCACATGGACTGTGGGCAAAACACTTCCGGGTCACAGACTATAAAAGAGACTGAGAAACTCCAGAGCAGCGAGCTGAGCTGGGTGGAAGGGTGGCAACGCATCTGGGAGTGGAGGATTGATTGATTATTGATTGTATTATTTATGAGTATAGTGGAGTGGAGGGTGCTTGGTGCACATAATTATTATAAAATAAAGTCATATTGAACTTTTATCTGGTGTCTGACGTGTGGTCTGAGGGTTCAAAGGGTCACGGGGACCCTTAATCTGTTATACTGTGTAAACCACCAAAAAGGCTTGTGCAAGAAAATTGGAAGTATGGTGTATGATGTTTGTTTATGTGTATTTATTTCTCTTAATTGTTCTTTTTATGCAGGCCTTGGAGATGATTCAAAGGTGGTGGCAGTGAAAGAAAAAGAAGAAAAGATTAATACAAGAAAAAGAGCTGCAACTGGCAAAGAAGATACGTATGACACCATCTCTTCAACACCTATAGGCAGGAAAATGTGTCAGTCACTACTACCTTGGAAAAAAAAAAAAAACATAAGAAATACCAAAATATAAAAAAAGATGACATATGCGCTTGATTTTGACTCATTGTGACTCTTCAATTCCACCCGGGGGGGGGGTAAACGTTAACATTTAACATTATACAAAGTTATTGTCTGTTTTTTTACCTGCATTATTATCAATCTTTAATTTAATATTGTTTATTGTATCAGTATGCTGCTGCTGGAGAATGTGAATTTCCCCTTGGGATTAATAAAGTATCTATCTATCTATCTATCTATCTTGTTTCTGTGTAAGCCAGACAGAAAGGGAGTGTCACTTAGTGTTATTGTGTTTGTTTAATGACACATTAGTATATATTAAAACAATTTTAATGTACAAAACCTCACAATATTGAAAAATCCCTTAATCTAGTGGTTCTCAAACTGTGGGGCGGGGTGCGAAGTAATAAAAAGGGAGGCGCGAAGATGTGAAAAAAAGAAAACTAGAATCGAAAATATGAAAAATCCATCTATTGAAACCAAAACAAATGAACTTAAACTACATTCTGATACTAGAAAAATAAATATAAAGTTAGATAATTAATAAAGAACAATTTGGAATTAGTGGGCTCCTTTCAAAAAAAGTTAGGGGGGCGCGATTAAAACTTATGAAAACTCGGGTCACAAATACTTAAAGGTTGAGAAACGCTGCCTTAATCATTATATATCCATCCATCCATTATCCAACCCGCTATATCCTAACTACAGGGGGTCTGCTGGAGCCAATCCCAGCCCACTGCAGGACACACACCCACACACCAAGCGCACACTAGGGACAATTTAGGACCGCCAATGCACCTAACCTGCATGTCTTTGGACCGTGGGAGGAAACCTATATATAAAATTAGAAAATGGACTAAAAAACAATGAAAAACAACTGAAAATAAAAAAATCTTCAACTTCCTTACATATTTTTAGACTTAGGCACTGGCTGAGGCCGAAGACATTTTGTTTGGTTTATTGAACAAATTAAACATCTAAGTTATAAGAATTTAAGCACCAACTCATCTGTGTTTAGTCAGAATAAAAAGAAACAGGCAAAGTGTCCACCTGCAGACAGGTAAGCTTATTAACATAAAATTAAAATGGAAAAACAATTGCCATCTCTCCCCAAAAAGTAAAAAAAAAAAAAATGAAGTGCCTACTGTTCTAAATGTAAGTATTAAAATGACAAAATAAATCCCAACAACAGAATGGTCTAAAGCCCAGGTTGGTCTCATCCAGTGTGACAGATGGAGGTGTAGATGGGGGCTCAATCAGCAGCGGTGTTATTTCTTTTTTTTTTTTTTTTCCTATCATCCCAAGATATCCTGCATGTACTCAACATGAGAGGATTTAATAACAAAATATGTACTGTAAGTGTATATAAGCATGAGCAGCAGACAAAAGGCTCATAAAGAAAGGCAGGTAAAGCTTCATCAAAGCCTAAACTGGTCTCAAGCTCATGGTACGGCCTGTGAGAGACTGACCTGGAACAGACAGGTGAAGGAGCAGATCTGCCAGAACCTGACACTGAAGCATCTGCTCCAGTTGAGAGCACAAGTGGAAGTGAAACTGCGAGTGAGGTGGGCCAGGAGAATCAGTCGATTCCAGGAGGATTAGTGCAGCTGGGCATGGCCTCTCTATCTGAGATGTCAACTACAGGTCATGTCCTCTGTGAGTCAGCAGCATCGACTCCAACTGGACTCACAATTCTGCCTACAGAGCGCAAAGACGACCGAAACAAACTGTTTGAGTGATCACTGCACTCAGAGGGACATAAATGATATAACGAGTGATATAAAGAAGGATATGAGGGATATAAAAATAAAAAAGAAGTTGTCAGATATCAAAGTCGCCGTGAAAAGGCGAGTCGTAGCCACCGTCTGAGTGTCGTATAGAAGCTTATTAGGGTACAGAGAAAACAAATAAAATAGGTGCACAGTGGGAAAAAAGCTTGAAATGCCAACTTTAATCTCGAAATTTCCACTTTAATCACGTAGTTTATTTTGTCATTAAAGTAGAACATCATAAACTTCATCTTAAAATCGTTTAATTTACTAGTTTCTCAAATCCCATCGTCTGTTCTACATGATGGTTTGATAGCTCAAGTCTGCTGCTGAGATGCCAAAATGAAGACTCAACCAAGTAACCCTGGTGAAGGTGAAGCTGTGCAGATGCCCCCTAGGTTGGGTAGCATTGATTCTCCAGAAAAGTGAACCTAGGACGGATTTAAAATTTTTATTTTTGGAAGGTAAAGTGGTCCTATAAAGTGATTGACTGTTGCAACAATTTAAAAATTGTAAAAAAAAATCTTCTGATTATTAAAGTCAGAGATTATATTTAATAACCACTAATGTTGCTATACGAGTTGCCAATTTTTTTGTGGGGAACAGAGAAAAGACAGAAGGTAAATCAAGAGCAGAAAAGACCCTTGCCAGAATTTAACTCAATAAACCTGAATAAAAAAAAATCAAGTGACGGTGAGATACGAAGAAGGCAGATTCACCAGCATTTGTGTGTCAGCTTTTATCCCTCCAGATCAGAGAATGTCGAGTTCCATTGTCTGAAAACACCACTCACATCTATAGTTATTCCCAGTTTCAGATTAAAAACTAACAGTGTCAGACACTGACGGAGAAATCCATCCATCCATCCATTTTCCAACCCGCTGAATCTGAACACAGGGTCACGGGGGTCTTCTGGAGCCAATCCCAGGGCACAAGGCAGGAACCAATCCCAGGCAGGGTGCCAACCCACCACAGGACACACACACACACACACACACACCAAGCACACACTAGGGCCAATTTAGAATCGCCAATCCACCTAACCTGCATGTCTTTGGACTGTGGGAGGAAACCGGAGCGCCCGGAGGAAACCCACACAGACATGGGGAGAACATGCAAACTCCACGCAGGGAGGACCCGGGAAGCGAACCCAGATCCCCAGGTCACCCATCTGCGAGGCAGCAGCACTACCCACTGCGCCACCATGCCGCCCTGACGGAGAAATGCGAAGGGATTTAAGGTGGGCCGGATTTACGAGTTTTTTTTATAGGCTTTACTAATTCTAGTGTTAAGAATGTGATGGGTAATTAATTAATAATTTCCCCTTACACTCTGAGGGCATTTTTCAGGACCTGAAGGGGGCTACCCCAAAATAAAGCTTTATTATTCAAAAAAATAAAGGCAAGACAGCCAATTTTTCACTAAAACCTGACTGATAACTTTCTCAAATGTGATAGAAGCTGTGTTTGTGTCAAATTTAAACATTCCATTACTGAGGAACTACTGTTAAACTAGGAAATATATGGCACATAAATCAGTGAATCATATAAAACTCTGAACCCCATCCCCTAATACTCTTAAACCCAAGTACCCCCCTACCCCACCTACACATTTACATGAAACTATTTACATTGTTTGCTGTATTTTTTTCATTCTTCATGCCCTCAGCTGTGTCTTATAATGTCCATATATGTACATCTTCATATCGTTGGAGACGTCACAGTCACTGCCATCCAATGCCATGAGGTCTGTGAGTTTGTGACCTACTGGATCAGAGCTAATGACCCGGAAAGTGAAATGGTACTTACAAAGGTCACCTTGCGGCTCCTCTTATTTGGAGGATATCTCATGATTGATTGATGCATCATACAATAATGGGCTTGGACTTGATTTGATCAGGAGAATCTACAATAAGTACCGATGTGTCACTTGTAGATATTTGCTGTTGCTTTGTGAAGTAATATGCGAGAACACATGAAAAATCAGAAGAGCAGGGTGTTTGCTTGGTTTGTGGGAGGGTTTATCACATTGGTTAAGATCTACTGGTCATGACTTTTTGATTAATACATAACACTTGCTTATTCCTTATACAGAATAATTACTATGATTTTTTCCAAATATTTTTTATGACAATCACCACACATGATTTCATACCAGATTAAAAGTCAACCATAAATATTGTAACAATTTGATTTCTTGGAGTGTGACGTCAACGCCCATCGCTTGGAAAAAAGGTATCGTTTGTGTCAGTGTGTGCCGTAGTTCACCTGTATAACACAGTGGAAGATTTTTAAACAATTGCTCGGCCCAGTACCGGGCCACTCAGGGTGTAACTACAAGGTGATCACTCCTTTGGACAAACGGCGAGCATGCCTCAAGGGTCAAGATAATGGTGGAAGGTGATGGGTAGAAAGCAATTACGTCCATTAGAAAATCATTAATGCCCATTAAGCACAAGAAAGTATTGGTGGTGTAAGCAAAAGAGAGAAATGAA
This sequence comes from Erpetoichthys calabaricus, assembly GCF_900747795.2. NCBI lineage: Eukaryota > Metazoa > Chordata > Cladistia > Polypteriformes > Polypteridae > Erpetoichthys > Erpetoichthys calabaricus. The sequence goes on along the minus strand of NC_041405.2, from coordinate 5,338,862 downwards.
GGAGATGGCAGATCTTTTCTGGAAACGGTGGACCGGGAATATTTACCTGAAATGCAAAGACGTCAAAAGTGGTCTAACATAACACAAAATTATGTATTCAAACAGTGCAAGATGAAAATAGATTTGTTCGTAAAGTTCATGTCAAGACAAAGACAAGTGAATTTGATAGACCAATCACCAAAATCTGTCTTTTCCAAGAAGCAGGGTGAGGCATATTTCTTAATTTTCTAATGACTATTGGATTTTTGTGTTTTTGTAATTGTTTCTAAGAATAGAAAAAAAATAGTGGCCAGGTAAGTATGAGCCAAGTTTTATATTGACATTTTTTATGTTCTGTTAATTTGAAGATTTGTTAAATTTATTTTGTATTTTAAAATTAGTTTATGTATTTAGAATCAGTGTAGATAATGATTCGGTTTTAATGGAGTATTGTTTCCTTAAGAAGGGGTGATGGGTTGCAGGGGTTAATGGGAACTAGGAAGTATTGTAAGTGGTGTGCGTGGATTGATAAAGCCGGGGAAACAGACGGTTTTGTACTGTAAAATTAACAGCCGTTTTTTACAGTGTAATTTTTTATGTTAAGTGTAATAGAACTGCATTTCAGTAGCAAATAATTTAAATAATTTTAATTAAAAGATGTAGAAAATACTTGTCTGCACTCTTAAAAATGAAGGTGCCAGAGTGGTTCGCCAGGGTGATGCCATAGTGGAACCATTTGTGATTCCCAAAAAGACCCATCCACATGAAAGTACCAAAAAGAACCTTAATTTATTTACATATATAATAGGCTCCATACAGTGAATAACAATGAATAGAATTATCATATATTATTTCATATTATTATGTACATAATACAAACTTTTTTAACCCAGCCACTGGGGTCGCACAAGCCAGTGTATTTTTAATGCAAGACATCCGGCATAAAACCTGTGCCAAATCAAACATGGAGATGAGAAACAGCATATCCATACCGGATTAGTCAAGGCCCAGGCTACCAACAACCACCAACAATGCTGCTGTCCAGTAGGGTATCATCAGAAATTATGCTACTGCTGGGCAAGGAAGGCGAAGGAGAAGAAGTGGGGGAAAACAGATTCAAAGACAATGGGAGAGGAGGAAGGGAAAGACTGAGGAGTTCAGAGTCGGAACCTTGAATGTTTGCACTATATATAGATAGGGTTAGATGTACTGTGTGTACAGGAGACCAAGACCAAGTGGAAAGGGAGTAAAGACAGAAGCAATGGAGGTGGGTTCAAACTGTCCTACCATGATGTGGACAGGAAGAGGAATCGGATAGGGGTAATTGTAAAGGAAGGAGTGTTTTGGAGGGGAAGAGAATGTTTGACAGAGTGATGAGCATAATTGAAAAGTGAGAAGATGCCTGAGGAGTGGAGAAGAAGTGTATTAGTACCAGTTGTGACCTGTAGTGAGAGTAGACAGCAGGTTGAGATAAACTTGGAGAGGTGGAGGTACACATGAGAGATGGGGAATGAGAGGTAGCAAGAGTAAGACAGAGTACATGTGTGTGAATGATAGGGAAGGTAGTGGAAGGGCATGACTGCAAGGAGTGCAGGCAGGGTGGGCTGTGTGGAGAAGAGTGTTAGGAGTGATTTGTGATAGCAGATTACCAGCAAGAATGAAAGTGAAGTTCTATAAAATGGTAGTGAGACCAGCTATGTTTTATGTTGTATGGTTTGGAGATGGTGGCGCTGATGAAAAGACAGGAGGCGGAGTTGGAAATTGCAGAGTTGAAGACGCTATGATTTTCGCTCGGAGTAGCAAGGGTAGACAGGATTAGGATCGAGTATATAAGAGGAACAACACAGTTACAAAAGTTTGGTGACTAAGTCAAAGAGGCGAAATTGAGATGGCTTGGGCGCATGCAGAGGAGAGATTAGGGGTGCATCAGGAGAAGAATGTTGAGAAGGAAGAAGAAAAGAGGAAGGCCAAAGATGAAGTTTATGGATGTGGTGAGGGAGGACATGAAGGCAGTCAGTGTGGCAGAAAATTATATAAAAGACAGGGTTAGATGAAAACAGATGATCTGGTGTGGTGACCCCAAAATGGAAGCAGCTGAAAGAAGAAGAAGAAAGTTTTTAACTACCCTGTTTCAGAATGAAATGGTGCTTTATCAAGCAAGATAATCGTGATGCAGCCTTCCTCTTTATTGCACCCCCTGAAATGCCATCTCAGGGCAGGTTGGAGATCCCAGCATAAAATGTGGATGAAAGGAAAGAAAGAAAATGGGTGTTTTCAAATGTGTAAACAGGAGAGGCTGTTGTCAGTTTCATGTCCCTGTTTGCCAAATCATAAGGCTGTGATTGTGGTTAAACTCACCATTCCTGGAAAACATTTGTTCAGCCACAGGTGTACACGTGTACTGAAGTGACTTTAGCTGCAGGTGGAAGCTCCTGTTGCACTTTATGCCAATGTTTTTACAGTTCTGCCTTTGTCCAGAAACGGCTCCATAAGCTTTATGACCTTAGTCTTGGAAAGTCTTTCTCCTGTGGGATGACTGGCATCTTTTCCTAAATAAGGAGTGGCATTGCACATGTACTTTATCAGCATGCCCGTGTCGATCAAACACAGGAAGCTCTGCAGTCTTCTTGTGACTTTACGCTGTAGGGAGATAAGTAAATAAATCAAGGTAAATAGGTAAATAACATTCGATGTGGCTTTTATATAATTAACAATTAATTTTTTTAGACTATCACAAAACATAATAATAAACACGACTTTGTATGATACCTTGGCGAGCTCTGTAAGCCCTGCTGTTTCATTGAAGGACATGCGTGAGGCAGATTCACTGACAGGATGACATCCGAACTCTTGCTTCATCCAAATGGTGCCATCTTTCGCCTTTACTCCTGGTGCAGCTGCGTTGTTCTTATATGTGACTGGACATTTCTTGCAGGGAGGGCTTCTGTTCTCTTTCTCTGATGTAGAACCCTCATTTTTATCTGAGTTCACCTCTGTTATAACACATCTTTATTTGAAAACTAACAGTGTCAGAACTAGGAGAGCATGAATGCGACTGAGAGAATAAAAGTGAATAATGAAACAAAACGCTAACTTTTACAAGTCCCATAAATTTACACCAGTTGTTACAGACACAAATAAATCAAATGTATGTTTTTATTGTATAATAGCAGTAATAAATAGCCACTCACTACTCAAAACAGTTAGTGCATGAAAGCTCCAGGATCGAACCTGCCACTTCTCAACTTGGAGATAGCAGCTCTTACCTCTACACCAGCCAAGCAGACATATACTGTATGTGTGTGTGTCACACCCTATCCCAATTTCTTTTACTTTGGTTAAATTCTTGAAAAAAAGTGCACTTGTTTTGTTATATCTGTGTCTTTTGTGAAAGTGTTATTTGATATTTGTACTTCTTCTTGTGTTCACACATTATACACTTCACTACACATCAGCACTTGGCCAATTATTAGTAGAACGTGAAAAAAGTTTCTCTTCTAGTTATGAGTTCATCATTTCTTGCCTCACATTTCCTGTCATCCTACATTAACCCAGATCGTTGTAGACACGGAACACACATGAAATGTATGTGTTCCAAATAACAATGTATTATTTACCCTCTACAATTCAAGGCGTCTCACACCCAGATAAACAGACTTGAGCTGGGAGAACTTGGTGTACGACTAAAGCTGCATTGGTTGGGGATTGGGGAGCTGCCTGCTGCCGGTGCTGATCGACACATTTACAAAACAAAAGACACTGATGGAGAGGTGCGAGGGAATTTAAGGTGGCTCAGGATTATGAGTTTTTTCGTAGGCTTCAGGGATTCTATTGTAAACTGATTGCCACAATGTGGTTAGTTAACAAAATAATTTTGAAATCTGAAGCTGTGCTGAAATGTCACGAGGTGTTCATAGAATTTGTCATCCCGTGTGATTTCCAGTGATATAATTTGACATCCTGAAGGTAATAAAATCCAGCAGGTTCAGTTGTTACGTTTGATGTGCTCCCAACAAAAAATTGTGTAATGTGCTGTCAACTTTACAGTATTGTTCCTTTATTCTGTCCCAGGTTGGAAAGTTGTATGTCAAAACAAAAAACGAATGGATTATTACTTTAAATATGATCAAACAATACCACTAATTTTAGAGGGACACTCGTCAAGTTCATTTTCACATTGTATGTGAAAGGGTCTGTGATCTTCAACCAATTATGATTTTTAATAACTAAGTCGGCGTGTTTCTGTGTAAACCACCAAAAAGGCTTGTGCAAGAAAATTATGTTGTATGATGTTTGTTATTAATGTGTATTTATTTCTCTAATGTGTCCTTTTTACGCAGGCATTGGAGATGAGCTCAGCTATACAGGAGGACCTCAAAGTAGAGCTGCTGCTTCTCTACAGTAGATCAAGAAGGTAAAGAGCTCACTGAGAGCCTCCTAAAGGGATTAATAACAGGCTTGGCCCTCTGAGAGACATGCTGGAGAGATTATATCACCCAGGTAACCTTGAAGAATCTGGGAATTCCCAAATAGCACTAGGAAAAAATGTTGCTGAGGATACGGCGGCTTGTCCAGTTAGGCATTTTGTCTCCATGTTCCTAACCAGTGAAAGCAAAGTTACATTTCTGTGCTACAATTATGTCTTTTTTTCTTACTCTCATTTCTACTGTCACTAGATTTTATGTATTTGTAACACGCATTTTTTACACTTGCTGTTTCCTCACCTGCCATCTTAATGGCTGCTACAAACAGAGTTCCATAGTTAGTGTTCTGGACACTTATTTTTAATCTCTTATTTCTTTTTCATTATTGGTACTCATGCATTGGAGCATCAAAAAATTCCAGTTATTTATTTATTCAAACAAACAATTCTGTATTTAATTTCTGCAGACAAATTAAATCTGCTGTTTCTTATATCAAAAGGTAAACAAGTATGTTGCATTTTCCTCATTTTAATATACCTCATATTTATTGTGTCTGGCTTTTATTTTTGTAATTGTTCTGCCTGGAAATCAGTATTTAATGGTCCAAATTCACCTTTTCCCTTTTACTTTTCTTATTGCTTTTTGTTTTCTTACTCATCTAATGAACCTGCTGCTTTTTAGATTCCCCTTATATCTCACTTCACTTACAACTATCTTCTTTCTCTGCCTACTATTATTATTTCCTTTATTTAATCATCCCCTCCTCTTGTTAAACCTTCTTTATCCATAAACCCTAAGCTTCCAATTTTTTTGGTCAATACTTTTGGAATTCACTTTATTCCAAACTCAAACATTCATCTTTTTTTTGTTCCACTATAATTTTATGTTTTCTATAATATGGCCTCATTTAATTTTAGTCTCAGTCCATACCAGGGGTCTCAAACTCAGGGGGATATATGGGCCGCACATAGAAAAAAGTGCCAGTCTATGGGCCGCGTTCATTTCTACGATACAAATACAATACAATATTATTGTTATTCAATTAGATAGATAGATAGATAGATAGATAGATAGATAGATAGATAGATAGATAGATAGATACTTTATTAATCCCAAGGGGAAATTCACATACTCCAGCAGCAGCATATTAAATTAAAGAGTAATAAAAATGCAGGTAAAAACAAACAATAACTTTGAATAATGTTAACGTTTAGCCCCCCCGGGTGGAATTGAAGAGTTGCATAGTGTGATGGAGGAACGATCTCCTCAGTCTGTCAGTGGAGCAGGACGGTGACAGCAGTCTGTTGCTGAAGCTGCTCTTCTGTCTGGAGATGATCCTGTTCAGTGGATGCAGTGGATTCTCCATAATTGATAGGAGCTTTTTGAGCGCCAGTCGTTATGCCACAGATGTTAAACTGTCCAGCTCCGTGCCTACAATAGAGCCTGCCTTCCTCACCAGTTTGTCCAGGTGTGAGGTGTCCTTCTTAATGCTGCCTCCCCAGCACACCACCACGTAGAAGAGGGCACTCGCCACAACTGTCTGATAGAACATCTGCAGCATCTTATTGCAGATGTTGAAGGACGCCAGCCTTCTAAGGAAGTATAGTCGGCTCAGTCCTTTCTTGCACAGAGCATCAGTATTGGCAGTCCAGTCTAATTTATCATCCAGCTGCACTCCCAGATATTTATAGGTCTGCACCATCTGCACACAGTCACCTCTGATGATCACGGGGTCCATGAGGGGTCTGGTCCTCCTAAAATGCACCACCAGCTCCTTGGTTTTGCTGGTGTTCAGGTGTAGGTGGTTTGAGTCGCACCATTTAATAAAGTCCTTGATGAGGTTCCTATACTCCTCCTCCTGCCCACTCCTGATGTAGCCCATGATAGCAGTGTCGTCAGCGAACTTTTGCACGTGGCAGGACTCCGAGTTGTATTGGAAGTCTGATGTATATAGGCTGAACAGGACCAGAGAAAGTACAGTCCCCTGTGGCGCTCCTGTGTTGCTGACCACAATGTCAGACCAGCAGTTCCCAAGACGCAAGTCTGTTATTTATTTGAACTACAATACTGAAATAATACAGCTAGGTTTATGAGTTTACTCGACATGCTTGTTATAAAATGCAGTTTTCCAGTTCAAATGTTGTTAAATGCTCATTTGGCAGACACAAGAATGTCAGTTTTGGGTTTGATGTCATGCGCGGTAGCCAATTGCAATGCTGTATGGAGATGCTCATCTACAAGTCTTGAATGTAACGCTGATTTGTTAATCTTCATTGACGAGAAGAATTGTTCACATGGCCATGGTTCTGGCAGTGGCATTAACAAGTTTTGGAAATCTTTCGCATGACGCAAACTTATAGATCTCTGGAACACCAATATCCATGAACTTCTGTTTAAGAACAGTGTTGCACTGTAAGTCCACAATCTCCATCTGCAAATCTTCTGAAACACAAGCAATGTCCACCGCAAATGTAGTCGCAAAGAGTGCAAGAGGTTCAAGAGCCCAGAACTCATCAAACTCTTCAAGTAATTGAGAAATTATATTTGAGTAATATTTCAAGCATTCTGGTTCGACATGTAACAACAACTGCATTGCTGAGAAATGAGCCAAACTGCCAGACTGCAGCGGTTCGGCCCACAAAGACAGTTTACATCTGAATGATTTGACACTACCGTACATCATCATAATCACCTGCTTTGGACCCTGGAGTCTCAAATTAAATGAGTTGAGGTGTTCTGTGACATCTGTAAGAAACGCTAAACCTGATAGAAAAGATGGATCAGAAAGTTGGCAAATGTCTTTATCTTTCAATGCCATTAAAAGCGCAATCTCCTGTCTTACAGCAAAAAATCTCTTCAACACACTTCCCCAACTCAACCATCTGACTTCGGTATGATACAGCAACTCTCCATATTCAGTGTCCATATCAGAAAAGAATGAAGTGAACTGCCTGTGGTTGAGACCTCTTGCTCATATAAAATGAATCATCTTAACAACAACGTCCATAACTTTTTTCATTTGTAGACTTTTGCCACACGGAGCTTCCTGATGCAGAATGCAGTGTACAGCAGTAAAAGGACCCGACAAAGAAAGCTGGTTTCGTTTTGCACCAACATTTTCAGAACACATTGTCCGTTAAATTGGACACGAGTTTATCCAATGGCAGTAATTCTGCTAGTGTATTGGCAGACAAACTTATGCCTTCAAACAGTTTCTTTCACATGCCTATCTTTTATGAGTTGGCCTTCAGTGAGCAGTCGTGAAGATGTTGCTATCATGTTACAGAGGACAAAACTCGTTTTTACAGAATCTTTGCTTGACTTACTAACATTCGAGAAAAAGTTTTGCTGTTTTGCATTTCCTTGCGCAGTTTGCCAGACAATGCACCATACTGTTCTTGATGCAGTGTATTGTAATGTCGATGCACATTGTACTCTTTAAACACCGAGATAAACTGCAAACAAACGAGATACTGGACTCTGTCTCCAACCTCCATGACAAAATATTAAATTTTACCATTTATCCTGGAAAATTTGTTTTTCCTCAGCAATCTTGAGCTTTTTCGATGACAAAGACGACATTAATGACTTTATTATACGCCTCATTGTTGATTAAACAGCAAGAACAATATAAAGTAATTTGCAAATGTTGTTTACATCAACTGTTTACATTTAACTAACGTCAGTAAGTTAAGTAACAACACCGAATGTTGAAGTAAGTAAGAAGAATGCTATTTTAATTCTGATTGTTGGACTGGATACAGGATTGTAAGGAAAGTGCTGCAAATGAATTTTATTGGTTGACTTTGGCAGTTCAAGTAAGTCATCATAGACCACAGGTAATTGCCTCAGGAGCTACATGTGGCCCACGTGTTTGAGACCCTTTTGTCTCAGGTTGCATAAAGGATTATTTTTTTTACACTGTTTGCTTTAAATATTACAGGATGTTAGCACACTGTTTGGTCCTGAAATGGCTGCCAAGCTATTAGAGACGTGGCCCTCATCATTTAAAACAAAGGTCATGAAAGGAAGACGAGACTCTTAACACTTTCACCTCACTTAAAGCATCTGTTAAACTCTGCTAGGAGCCAGCATATGTTGAATGACACACCAGTCAGACTAGTAACAAACAAGCATTTTATTGTACTATAATGTGTTATTATGGTTCATTTCATTTTTGAACACTACTGGCTGTTTCATTGACAACCATGTTATATACAGAAATCTTTATTGTATTGTTTTGTATTTAATAAATTATCCTATAACTAGCTTTGTAATCTCAAGCTGTAAAAAGTTTGGGCTCCTAAAGACTATTGAAATCATCTGAGAAACAATTGAAATGCAGACTCGGCGGTTTTGTTTTGCAGATATGTTCACCCCCCTTGTCTATCAGCGGCTATATAAGTTTCTCTCTCGTTTGTCTTTCCATAGCAATTTCACTTTGGCGTCATGCTGTAGCTTCATACTTCCAGACCAGAGAGACAGACCGTGATGATGCAGGTTCGCTCCACACTCCCATCTTCCTTCTGGGAGCCCTTGAACGTGACACCGTCGGTAATGTCACCGATAAGCTAGGCAGTGAGGCACAACAATGAAGCAAGGGGATGGTGCAAAAGTGTAAAGTGCTTTTATTAAAAACAGCAAACAAAACAAAGTCCAGTGTTCAAATAAATAGTGCAGTGCATCAAAACCTTTAATCTATATATATTTAATTCACTAAGTCCATGGCAAGCAAGACACACGCAAGACCGAGCCCCGCCCACCAACAATTCACTAAGCAGCCGACCATGGCACACGCACGACAACAATTCGCGTGAGAGCAAAAGCATTTGCCAAGAATGATTTCATTAATCAAGAACGAAAATCGGATGTTTGAAGACGATCACATACCGTCGTAGTTCCGACCATAAACGATGCCGACTGGCGATCCGGCGGCATTATTCCCATGACCCGCCAGGCAGCCAACCAGGTAGCCAACGTCTTTGGGTTCCGGGTGGAATATGGTTGAAAAGCTGAAACTTAAGGGAATTGACGGAAGAGCACCACCAGGTGTGGAGCCTTTGGCTTAATTAGACTCAACACGGGAAACCTCACCCGGCCTGAATGTGGCTCAGAGGTGCATGTGAACTGTAGCACAGACGAAAGCGACTGAGGCGGTGTGTGGAAAATGAACAGTCAACGTGACTCACAAGTGCATGTGGACTATACACAGATGAAAGCAACTCAGATAAGGAGTTGGGGGCAGGCACGTGAGCAGGCAGTGCGTACTGAACGATGACTAAGAGATGACTAAGAAATCAGCAGACTAGAATGGCGGGGGTGTCGGGGTGGAATGGGCATCAGACGATCAAACTTGCCTATCTAGAGGATGTAAATGTCGTAACAAGGTTTCCGTAGGTGAACCTGCGGAAGGATCGTTACCGGTTGTGCCGACCCGCCATTGGACGGTTAGGACCCGAAACCTCTCGGGCCCGCTTCCCCGCCCTCTCTCTGGAGAGGCGGAAGGGGCTGAAAGGGCATCCTCACTGGGCGTCCTTCCCCTCTCACCCCATTCTGCCCTCCGCGCTCGACCGCCGTCCAGTCCCATCCCTCGCTCTGGGAGGTGGAGGTGCGGAGGCGGTCCTCCAGTTTTCAGTCACGGACAATTGCATGTTGTTCTCTCCAGAGTTCCATCTTTTCATTCACTTACAGTCGTATCCTCAAACCTACCCCATTTGGACAACTGTGTCTTAAAGGAAGTGTTCACCCATCGATACATAATGAAGGAACAGCATGTCAAGAGTGTTTGGGAGGTGAAAAGAATGTCAGACAGAGTGATGATTATGAAGCTGGAAATTGGAGGTGTGATGATGAATGTTGTTAGTGCATATGCACCGTAAGTTGGGTGTGCAATGGGTGAGAAAGAAGATTTCTGGAGTGAGTTGGATGAGGTGATGAACAGTGTACCCAAGTGACAGAAAGTGGTGATTGGAGTGGATTTCAATGGACATGTTGGTGAAGGGAACAGTGGAGACAAGGAGGTGATGGGTAGGTATGGTGTCAAGGAGAGGAATGAAGAAGGTCAGAGGATAGTGGATTTTGCAAAGGGATGGACATGGCTGTGGTGAATACGTATTTTTAAGAAGAGGGAGGAACATAGGGTGATGTGCAAGAGTGGAGGAAGATGCACACAGGTAGATTACATCCTATGCAGAAGAGTCAATCTGAAGGAGACTGAAGACTACAAAGTGGTGGCAGGGGAAAGTGTGGTTAATCAGCAGAGGATGGTGGTCTGTAGGATGATGTTGGAGATCAAGAAGAGGAAGAGAGTGAGGGAAAAGCCAACGATCAAATGGTGGAAGTGGAAAAAGGAAGACTGCAAGGTTGAGTTTAGGGAGGAGATGAGACAGGCACTGGGTGGCCGTAAAGAATTACTAGACAGTTGGGAAACTACAGCAGATGTAGTAAGGGTGACAACAAGAAGGGTGCTTGGTGTGACATCTGGACAGAGGAAGGAGGAAAAGGAAACCTGGTGGTGGAATGAGGAAATACAGTAGAGTATACAGAGGAAGAGGATGGCAAAGAAGAAGTGGGATAGTCAGAGAGATGCAGAAAGTAGACAAGAGTACAAGGAGATAAGGCGCAAGGTGAAGAGAGAGGTGGCGAAGGCTAAAGAAAAGGCGTATGATGAGTTGTATAAGAGGTTGGACACTAAGGAGGGAAGAAAGAACCGGTGAGCGAGACAGAGGGACCGAGCTGGGAAAGATGTGCAGCAGCATGGAAAGAGTACTTTGAGAGGCTGATGAATGAAGAGAACGAGAGAGAGAAGAGGTTAGATGATGTGGAGATAGTGAATCAGGAAGTGCAATGGATTAGCAAGGAGGAAGTAAGGACAACTATGAAGAGGATGAAGAATGGAAAAGCCATTGGTCCAGATGACATACCTGTGGAAGCATGGAGGTGTTTAGGAGAGATGGCAGTGGAGTTTTTAACCAGATTGTTTAATGGAATCTTGGAAAGTGAGAGGATGCCTGAGGAGTGGAGAAGAAGTGTACTGGTGCCAATATTTAAGAATAAGGGAGATATGCAGGACTGCAGTAACTACAGGGGAATAAAATTGATGAGCCACAGCATGAAGATATGGGAAAGAGTAGTGAAAGCTCAGTTAAGAAGTGAGGTGATGATTAGTGAGCAGCAGTGAGGTTTCATGCCAAGAAAGAGCACCACAGATGTGATGTTTACTCTGAGGATGTTGATGGAGAAGTTTAGAGAAGGCCAGAAGGAGTTGCATTGCATCTTTGTGGACCTGGAGAAAGCATATGACAGGGTGACTGAGAGGAGCTGTGGTATTGTATGAGGAATTCGGGAGTGGCAGAGAAATAAGTAAGAGTTGTACAGAATATGTACGAGGGAAGTGTGACCGTGGTGAGGTCTGCAGTAGGAGTGACAGAGGTGGGATTACATCAGGGATCGGCTCTGAGGCCTTTCTTATTTGCAATGGACAGGTTGACAGACGAGATTAGACAGGAGTCCCTGTGGTCCATGATGTTTGCTGATGACATGGTGATCTGTAGCGAGAGTAAGGAGCAGGTTGAGGAGAACCTGGATAGGTGGAGATATGCTCTAGAGAGGAGAGGAATGAAGGTCAGTAGGACCACCACAACAGAATACATGTGTGTGAATGAGAGGGAGGTCAGAGGAATGGTGAGGATGAGGGAGTAGAGTTGGCGAAGGCGGATGAGTTTAAATACTTGGGATCAACAGTACAGAGTAATGGGGATTGTGGAAGAGAAGTGAAGAAGAGAGTGCAGGCAGAATGGAATGGGTGGAGAAGGAGTGATTTGTGATGGGTATCAGCAAGAGTGAAAGGGAAGGTCTAGAAAACGGTAGTGAGACCAGCTATGTTATACGGGTTGGAGACGGTGGCACTGACCAGAAAGCAGGAGACAGAGCTGGAGGTGGCAGAGTTAAAGATGCTAAGATTTGTATTGGGTGTGACGAGGATTGATAGGATTAGAAATGAAGACATTAGAGGGTCAGCTCAAGTTGGAAGGTTGGGAGACAAAATCAGAGAGGCGAGATTGCGTTGGTTTGGACATGTGCAGAGGAGAGATGATGGGTATATTGGGAGAAGGATGCTAAGCATAGAGCTGCCAGGGAAAAGGAGAAGAGGAAGGCCTAAGAGAAGGTTTATGGATGTGGTGAGAGAGGACATGCAGGTGATGGGTGTAACAGAGCAAGATGAGGAGGACAGAAAGATATGGAAGAAGATGATCCGCTGGGGCAACACCTAACAGGAGCAGCTGAAAGAAGAAATTTCATTTTCACTTGAGCTCTGAATGCTATTTAACATTTTACAAATATATTATTAAAAAGTGAAGCTTTAAAACAAAACACAATGCTATGATGTAAACTGAAAAATATCATGCAATACACAGTATATTTTTAAACAGCAGAGCATGAAATGAGCTGCAGCTCAATGGGCTATCCCATTTAATGTGTGTGTGGCTGAACAACCTCTAATACTATATGTTTTACATCTAATAATTTATGTTGTGCCTCTACAAAGTATCTTGGTATTTAGCATTTCCAGAGTGAATGTTTATGTTTGGTGATCCTTGTTTTTATTCTATGTAAAGTGGAGGTGTCCTCATTTGAAAAATATGTGAAGTTTTGATTACATTACAGTGGAATCTCGGGTCACGACCGTAATTCTTTCCAAAACTCTGGTCGAAACCCGATTTGGTCATGACCCAAACTAATTTCCCCCATAAGATTGTATATGTACAGTGATCCCTCGCTATATCGCGCTTCGCCTTTCGCGGCTTCACTCTATCGCGGATTTTATATGTAAGCATATCTATAATAATAAAAGGCAAAGCCCTCACTGACTGACTGACTGACTCACTCACTCACTCATCACTAATTCTCCAACTTCCCGTGTAGGTGGAAGGCTGAAATTTGGCAGGCTCATTCCTTACACCTTACTTACAAAAGTTAGGCAGGTTTCATTTCGAAATTCAAAGCGTAATGGTCATAACTGGAACATATTTTTTGTCCATACACTGTAATGGAGGAGGCGGAGTCACGTATCGCGTCATCACGCCTCCTACGTAATCACGTGAACTAAAAACAAGGAAGAGATTTACAGCACGAGTCACACGCGGGAACGAAGGTAAATGACGTTAATTTTTGACTGTCTTTTAATACTGTGTAAGCATACATATTAACACATGTGCAATTAAACGTGTGCATTTACGGGGTGATTTCTCAGGCTTAAAAGCTCACCTTTTATCAAACGCGGGAACAAAGGTAACTGACGTTGTTCACTGTCTTTTAATACTGTGTAACCATACATATTAACACATGTGCAATTAAACGTGTGCATTTACGGGGTGATTTCTCAGGCTTAAAAGCTCGCCTTTTACTAAAAAGGTAAATGCAAAACTATTTTCAATCGGTTTATTGAAACGCTCCCGTTAAGGATTGCAATAACATATTCGCGAGATAAAAGAACGAAGTAGGGGGAAATGGAGGAAGAGCCACGAACAGCTAAGAGCAAAAAATTAATTAAACAATTGAGAACGGAGCGAGTTAAGCATACAAGCATGTTCATAAGGGAAACAAAGCACGGTGTAAAACGTAAGTTTCAATTAAGTTTATAGAAACGCTCCCGCTGCGGATTGCAATAACATATTCGCGAGATAAAACTTTAATGAGAAGACACGAGGTATAAACGAACCACACGCCGTGGCGCAACGTTAGGGGCAACAGTTTCAACCATTCTATGATCTGCTTCTCGCAACTGAAAGACGGCACATGGCGGATGTTTGCCGACTTGCTGACCGCAACGTTAGGGGCTTCAACTATGGCGCTGACGCCACATCTCAGTGCCAACACTTTGCAGACTGTACTTAAAAGACACGCCCTACTCACTGGACAGTTAAAAACACCAATCAAACTAACGATGACATCAAGTATTACCCAATCCAAAGTAGGAAAGGAGGCATCTTCATAAAATGCGTGTGGGATGATTTGCATGAGACGCTGCTTTAAAAAAAAAATGATAAAAAAAATACGGGATAAATCCCGTCCAGTATTGATTCAAAACGGGACGCGCAATTTCATTCTCAAACGCGGCACGATTCCGTATTTTAAAGGACGGGTGGCAACCCTACAGTGCCAGGTAACCACCCATACAATCAGATTGTGATTCAGACTAGGAATGCAATGAATGTAATTACCCCGATCTACATACAAGGCGAAAGTCTTGCAACATTCAAAGATGATGGTTTGGGATAAGTACACCATACAACATAAAAGAGCTTATGAAGCCTTGAACCGAAAAAAGCAAGATCTCAGAGATCGTAAAAAAAAAAATAGGAGGTAATGTCGTTTTACTTGCTGTAGATTTTAGTCAAACATTACCAGTTATTCCACGAGGGAGACCAGCAGATGAACTCAACGCGTGTTTAAAATCCATGCTTCTCCCACGCTCGGTTATATGTCGCGTGTTCTCGGGTAGGTGCACCAAAAAATTTATACATTTAAGCATGTAATGGGCAAACAAAAAATGAGGTATACCCGAAGGCACTGCAGTAGTACTTCATGTAACTTTACTTCTTAAATGTTAATGTTTTACTGTTTAATAATTTATACGCTTCTTATATGTTGTTCAAATTCTTTTATCAAAATACCACTGACAGCGCAATGCACGATAACATGGAGTGAATACACCATACGCATCCGCCCACGGCTGCCCTGCTGTGCGCAGATAGGAGTTGATTCTACAATAAAATAAAATAAAGATTAAAACAGTAAAACAATCATCACCCATAAAGCGTGTGTGTGTGTATATATGTGTATATATAAATGTTGATATGTGGATGTGTATATGTATATATATATATATATATATATATATATATATATATATATATATATATATATATATATACATGTAGATATGTATATATATGTGTATATGTATATGTATATATATGTTTATATGTGTGTGTGTGTATTTTATATATATAAAACACAGCAACACTCATAACAATGACAACACAATTACATTGACAATCATGTTACGTTATTTTTAAAATGTTTCCTTTTTTTTTCATAACCTCTTTAACACACTACTTCTCCGCTGCGAAGCGCGGGTATTTTGCTAGTTTAAATATATATCGCGGAATTTTCGCTGCTTCGCGGGTTTCTGCGGACAATGGGTCTTTTAATTTCTGGTACATGCTTCCACAGTTGGTTTGTCCAGTTGATTTCATACAAGGGACGCTATTGGCAGATGGCTGAGAAGCTACCCAACTTACTTTTCTCTGTCTCTCTTGCGCTGACTTTCTCTGATCCTGACGTAGGGGGTGTGAGCAGGGGGGCTGTTCGCACACCTAGACGATACGGACGCTCGTCTAAAAATGCTGAAAGATTATCTTCACGTTGCTACCTTCTGTGCAGCTGCTTCATGAAGCGACATACTGCACGGTGCTTCGCATACTTAAAAGCTCGAAGGGCACGTATTGATTTTTGATTGTTTGTTTTTCTCTGTCTCTCTCTCTCTTTGTCTGCTCCTGACGGAGGGGGTGTGAGCTGCCGCCTTCAACAGCTTTGTGCCGCGGTGCTTCGCATACTTAAAAGCCAAACAGACCTATTGATTTTTTATTGTTTGCTTTTCTCTATCTCTCTGACATTCTCTGCTCCTGATGCGCACTCCTTTGAAGAGGAAGATATGTTTGCATTCTTTTAATTGTGAGATGGAACTGTCATCTCTGTCTTGTCATGGAGCACAGTTTAAACTTTTGAAAAAGAGACAAATGTTTGTTTGCAGTGTTTGAATAAAGTTCCGGTCTCTCTACAACCTCCTGTGTTTCTGTGCAAATCTGTGACCCAAGCATGACAATATAAAAATAACCATAACAACATCAGGAGAATCCGCCCCTTTCTCACTACAGAGGCTACTCAGCTTCTCGTCCAGACCTTGGTCATCTCTAAGCTGGACTACTCCAACTCTCTGATGTCTGGACTTTCACTAAAGGCAACACGACCACTTCAATTGATCCAGAATGCAGCTGCAAGACTCATTTTTAATATTCCCAAATTCTCACACACTACACCTCTGCTGTGGAACCTGCACTGGCTCCCTGTGGCTGCCCGCATCAGGTTCAAAACCCTAACCCTTGCCTTTAAGGCCAAAACTGGAACTGCACCACCTTATATATCAGCACTGGTTAAGCAGCGTGTCACTTCTCGCTCTCTCAGAACATCAAGCACTGCTCATCTCGAACCACCCTTACTTAAAAGAAGAGGACGACATGCATCAAGACTCTTTGCAGTGTTGGCTCCTCAGTGGTGGAACGAACTTCCTCTTGCTGTACGAACAGCAGAGACCCTCACTGTCTTCAAACGTCGTCTGAAGACACACTTCTTTCAACAGCACTTGGACTAAAGTCCCCATACTTTTTTCTACCCTTTTTCTCAAAAAAAAAAAAAAAAATTTTGTACTAACAACTTACTATTTTCTTCTAGCATGGTTTTGTGTACAACTTGGTCAGCGGTAACTTGTTTAATGACAGTAGATTTAATCCTAGCCTTAAAGACTGAAGAACAGTCGTAGACTACTAAGCACTCTTGTAAGTCGCTCTGGATAAGAGCGTCTGCTAAATGATGTAAATGTAAATGTAAATATGGTTTCTACTTCGCGGATTTTCACCTTTCGCGGGGGGTTCTGGAACGCAACCCCCACGATGGAGAAGGGATTACTGTAAATACAATTAATCTGGTTGTGATAAAAAGGTCAATCAATACAAAATGCAAGAAAGCACAGTGAGGTATCCAAAATGCTAAACAAAAAACATTAATCATTAAACGAAGATAAACTGGAAAAAACAAAAAAAAAAATGACCAAAACACTGGTTCAGAGGGTATTTTTAGCCTCACAGATTGTGATTGTTGCAGAAACACAAGGGTAAACAAAGTAAATAGTTGTTCTTGGCCTCAGTTTTATTTTCCCTTCTGCCCTGTTGATTCCATCAAGCTATCCATCTTTGCAAAGCGCTGCATCGATCAGGTGTCATTCTGAAAAAATGTCTTGTCGGAAAAGTAAAATACCTACTATGGATGCAAAATGAGTTGAACAGGACATTCAGAAGTAAAAGGAAAAATGCAATGAACCGGAGTGATAGCATGGTAGGACAGTGGTTAGTGTTGATGCTTTACAGATAAACTCCATACAAATATAGGATGCTGTATTTGTATGAGTTATCCTCCTGCATTCCTTAAAGATGTGTATGGTATACCTTAGGTTTGTTGGCGATTCCAAATTAGTGTTAGTGTGAGTGTGTGTAAGTGGTTACTGTGATGGACTGGTGCCCTTTCCAGAGTTGTTTCCTGTCATGAGGCCAATGATGCTGGGGCTCCCTACAACTGTCCACTTAATTCTTCCAAAGTAACATCTAGTCGAGTTTCGAAGGTCCTTGAAGTCCTACTATCTACCACACTACTTGGTCACTTATTCCGTGTGTCTGTAGTTCTCTATGAAGATAAACTTCCTGACTTTTGTGCAAAATTTACCCTTAACAAGTTTCCAACTGTGTCCCCATGTTCTTGATGAACTCATTTTAAAGTCACAGTCTCGATCCACTGGACTAATTCCCTTCATAATTTTAAACACTTCAATCAGGTCACCTCTTAATCTTCTTTTTCTTAAACTGTAAAGGGTCAGCTCTTTTATTCTTTCCTCCTAACTCATCCCCTGTAGCCCTCAATCAGCCCAGTTGCTCTTCTCTGGTCTTTCTCTAGTGCTGCTTTGTCCTTTTTGTAGCCTGGAGACCAAAACTGCACACAGGACTCCAGATGAGGCCTCACCAGTGTATTATAAAGATGAGCAGAACCTCTTTGCACTTGTACTCCACACATATAGCGCTATATAACCTGACATTCTGTGAGTCTTCTTAATGGCTTCTGAACACTGTCGGGAAGTCGATAGCTCAGAGTCCACTGTGACTCCTAAATCCTTCTCATAAGGTGGTCTCTCGGGTTTCAGTCCTCTCTTTCTGTATTCAAACCTCACATTTTTACTTCCTACATGTAATATTTTACATTTACTGTGTGAAAAGAAGTGGACAACACGCTCATAAAGGTTTGGGGTGTGAGCCCCGTATACTGTAAGGTCCAGAGTAGCCTTTCCTGGCTTATGCATTCACTGAAATAATGAATCATACAGCGGACAAATTGCAATGCATGAGTGACGTTTATATAATGAGACTGACAGGAAATTGAACACAGAGGGAATGCTGGGAAGTAGGTCAAGAGGACATGACGTGGAATGGAGAGGCTGGAAGTGCAGTCATCAGGTAAGGTTGGAAGTGGTGGGTTTAACGGGTGAATGGAATTGTCTGCCAGTCTTCTTATGGTATGTTTTATTCTTCCCCTTTTCTGTTGAACGAGAGAGGAGACATTAGTGCCTTGTACAAAACCCACTTTCTTTGTGCTGTCCCGCGTTGTTGAGCCCGTCAGCTGCTCCCCAAGCGCGCGTGTGTGACACGACCGCCCCTAAAGCCCAGACCCATTGGGTCGGGCGACCCAAACCGAGAGGTCGAAAACACGGGAAAGAGCATCGGTGTTAGCTTGGAGAGAGCCCCTGCGATAAACAACATTGAACCTATAAGGCTGCAAGTCCAAAAACCACCTGGTCACCCGCAGATTTGACTCCCGGTGCACCGCCATCCAATGCAACGCAGCATGATCAGTAACCAGAGTAAACTCACGGCCTAACAGGTAGTACCGCAGCTGGGTCACTGCCCATTTAATCACGAGAGCCTCTCGTTCTACCGCCACATACCTGGTCTTCCAGTCCAACAGTTTCCGGCTCAGGTACATTATGGGATGTTCAGCACCATCGATACTTTGGCTCAGCACGGCACCTAGACCTGTGTCCGAAGCATGGGTCTGGAGAGTAAAAGAATGAGAAAAATCAGGGGTTCTCAATATAGGTGCTGAAGTAAGGGCGTTTTTCAAGTCACTAAATGCTCGCTCTGTTTTTTCATTCCATACAACATTAAACATCTTCTTTGTTAGATCAGTCAAGGGCAAAGCTCTTTCTGAGAAGCAAGGTACAAACTGACAGTAATAGCTCGCCAATCCGAGAAAGTCTTGTACCTGCCGCTTGGTTATCGGACGGGGCCAATCAAGTATGGCAGTAACTTTGGAGCACTGTGGTTTTACAGTTCCCCTACCCACTAGGTAGCCTAAATATCTGTCTTCCTTCAACCCAAATAAACATTTCTTCAGGTTGATCCAAAGCCCGGCACAAGCTAGCGTCAACAAAACCATATAAACCTGCAATATATGTTTGTCCCAGGTGTTGGAAAGGATGACCACATCATTCAGGTAGGCGGCACAATAGGAGCTGTGGGGCCTTAACACTCTGTCTACCAGATGCTGGAAGGTCGCTGGCACCCCGTGCAGTCTACATGGGAGGACCGTGTGTTGCCAGTGTCCACTAGGGGTACTAAATGCAGTTTTATCTTTGGAGGATTCCGCTAAAGGAATTTGCCAGTATCCTTTGGTCATGTCAAGGGTAGTCAAGTACTATGCATTACCCAACCTCTCAAATAGTTCGTCTACTTTGGGCATGGGATATGCATCAAATTTGGAGACCTGACTAAGTCGCCTGAAGTCATTGCAGAATCTCCAGGACCCAGGACTGGCTTTCGGACTAGCACGATTGGATTGGACCAGGGGCTGTGGCTTTCCTCAATAAAACCTAAGTCCAGCATTTGTCTAATCTCTAACTCCATGTCTGCACATTTTGCCTCCGGGAGATGATAGGGTCGCTCCCTGATGACCACCCCAGACTCAGTCACAATGTCATGCTGAATCAAGGCAGTCAGTCCTGGCACCTCGCTGACCTCTTCGGGGATGGACAGGATGGCAGATTCTAACTCCTGTCTTTGGAGGGATGTTAGAATATCCGAAAAGTTAAGGGACAATTTTTCTGAGAAAAGGGAGCAGGGTTGACCGGAGGAGGGATCGGAGTCCCTGTCCTTCCACGGTTTCAACAAATTAACATGATACACCCGCTCTCTCTGCGATTTGGCTGCTTCACCAAATAATCTACGAGACCTTTTCTCTCCTTAACTTTGAAGGGCCCCTGCCAATGGGCCAGTAATTTGGAGTGGGAAGTGGGCCCCAGTACCATGACTCTGTCACCGGGGTGAAATTCCTGGAGCGTGCTGTTTTTATTATACTGTCGGGACTGAGCCTTTTCCATGTGCTCTTTTAGAAGGGGCCAAATTCATGCAAATCTATCGCATAACTGAGCGATATATTCCAAAATATTGGTTGAGGGGAGATTCTCCGCCTCCCATCCTTCTTTCACCAGGTCCAAAATACCTCGGGGTTGTCGCCCATATAATAACTCAAAAGGGGAGAGCCCCATAGAGGTTTGAGGTCCCAGTTTCTCCCATCCTCTGCGACTACCTTGCGTAGCATCTGTTTCAGGGTCTGGTTAAATCATTCCACCAAACCCATCGGTTTGGGGGTGATACACAGATATCTTAAGATGCTTAATTTGGAGTAACTTGGCAACCTCCTTGAACATATCCGATGTGAAAGAGGTCCCTTGATCCGTAAGGATTACTTTACGGATCCCCACTTGTGAAAAGAGGACTACCAGTTCCTGTGCAATATTTTTAGAATTAGCTTTGCGCAGGGGGCTGGCCTCTGGATATCAAGAAGCATAATCTACCATTACCAAGATATACTTATATCCTCTGGTTGAGGGTTCTAACGGGCCAACGATGTCGATGCCAATTCTTTCAAAAGGGATGTCAACCAGGGGAATGGGAATCAGAGGAGCATGGTCCCTTTGGGGAACTGGCGAAGTTGGCAGACTTTTTAGCGCTTTAAATAGTGAGAAAAGCGCTATATAAATATAAAGAATTATTATTATTTATTAACTTATCAGACATTGCAAAAACAGGGATGGGAATCAAAGTCCTCCCCATCTACTAACATCATGGAATACAATGTGCATCTGAGGAAAAGATATAATAAAATATGAGCCTTGATATGTGAATATTTAGAGTGTGCACAAAGCTCACAAGCTCTTCTCTTTAATTATAGCATGAGCCACCTCAGTCCCAGCTTCTCATTATGTAATATTAGTCCATCGGCAGAACCCTCACAAAGTGAAAGAAAGATGTGGGATCGTTAATTATTTTCAAAAAGCCTAACTGCAGACACAAGGAAAGAGTCTACAATGTCAACTTGTTAAAGCCATGGAGAGATTAGAAGACCCCTCATCTAACCCTGGCTCCCAACAATCTCTATGTAGCGAGTCCCTCTCTCGTAATTTTGGGGGCATTTTAACTGCCAATGAGAAGACTTCAAATAGGCCATTCTTTCCTTGACGCCTGTTGTTCATACAAAAGCAGGGTCAGCATCTCTTATAGCCCAACACATTGAAACTGATGCTTTCATAAAATACTGTGCATGCTCATAAAATAATGCCTGTACTTATTTCCAAAGGCATAGAAAACTGAAGCATGGGCATAATTCAAGAAGTACTAGTCCATGGCCTAGCCCTATTGTATTAGTCACCAAGCAAGATGAAAGTTGGAACTTTTGCAATAACTTATGCAAACTGAACCAGGTTTCCGGTCGTGAAACCTACTTCATGTCACAAATGGACACAAATGGCCAACTTCCTCAAGAGACTTTGTAATGCCTGTTACCTAACCACCCTAGACATGACCAAAAGCTATTGACAAATTCTTCTGAATGGGACTACCAAGGCAAAAAAATAACCTTCAACACCTCTAGTGGACAACTTTCAGCACCTGGTGGATAAACTCCTATAGTCCCACCACACCTTTTGTGCTGCCTACCTGGAGTAGTTTATACCAGTACCTGGAAACAGCATGATTTGACCAAATATTTAGGCTATGTATAGTAGTTGGTCAGAGCACAGTTAAACTGCAGTGATGTAAAGTTGCTGCCATTTAGAACTGGCCCCTGATACAGACACAAAGGCAGGTCCAGGCCTTTTTGGATTTGCCAAGGTATTAGAGAAGGCTTGTTCCTACTTTGAAGGAAGGGCTGTACATTTAACTGACATAACACAGAAGTGAGCTCCTGTGTGATATGGAATCAAACAACAGAAATTGCGTTTCAGGATCTAAAGAATGGCCTGACCTTTGCTCCTGTCATATACAGCAGTGGTCCCCAACCTTTTTGACAGCAAGGACCACTTTATTAGATGCAAATTTTTCCACGGACCGGTCGGTGGGGGGCCGGGGGGGGGGTTGGGGGGTAGTTTTATACACAATTTACATAACATTTCTATTATTATTAAGTTATTAAGCAGTTCGCATACATTTGCAACCCGAGATTTTTCTTCTTTTTTTGCATATAACAAAGACATATGCTTTGCATTTGTCATTCCAACAGACTGCACATCACAAACATTAATACTGTTATCGTTTTTTTCGTGTCTGCCGTTTCTATAGGAGGGTGACAATGAGTTAAATTCCAATGGATGTTTTTCAAATGTTGACAAGCAATAAGGAAAAGGTATCACTGAAAACCACAGAAAACAAAAACATCAAAAAAAAAAAAAAAAACAGTATGAGGAAAGTTCAAAGAAAGAATTTTTTTTTACAATGTTTCTGTTTGGGGATCGTTGTGTTGCCTAAATGTGTACAACTGAGCAGCGACCACAGATCTAACTGCTCTGTGGATGATTCTTTCAAGCATTTCAAGGTCACTTCGTTGAAATGAAAGCATCTGCTGAATGTACTTCTATAGTCTCGTGTCATATGGGGAAACTGTCGGGACCGTAAAAATACTTTGTTGTAATACACTCTTACCTCTCTCTGCGCCGCTGCAAAGCCCCGCCCACCAAGCATTCTGAAAAGTCTGAGTGAGTCTCCGTTGCCGGCAGTTCTCTCGCGGCCCGGCTGTCAGACGGCTGCGGCCCGGTAGTGGGTCGCGGACCGGTGGTTGGGGACCCCTGCTTTACAGTATCTCCTAATTTCACTGTATCTTTTGTCGTAGGGGGGCACGCCCCACAGTTTGAGAACTGCTGTATTAAACATTGGAACACAGTGGCACAGTGATAGTGACGAGCTGGCTCCTTGTCCAGAGATTGTTCCTGCCTCACACAAGATGCTTGCTGCGCCGTACGCGACCTTCGATGAAATAATTTACTGCAGCAGTATTGTCTCTTTCAAACGTACTAACCAATTCCTGTCCTTCCTTTTCTTTCTCCAAGTAACCAATCACCACACAATCAGCTCTGTAATAGATGTCAAGCCATCTGTAAGCTTAGAATGCCAATTCTTCAAAACTTTTAAGGAACATTGAAATATCTTCGTAGTATGTGTTCAATTATTATATCCATCTATCCATCCAGTGTCGCTCCAGCACCAGCAAAAATACAGCGCAAGGCAGGAACAATCCGTGAACTAGCTAGCGCTGTGGCACTGTTTCCTCACATGCTTAATTATTAACAATATAGATTATTTAAATATTAACATTTTATCTGTATAATAAACCTATTTTGCTGCATTTCATCTTAAAAATGATATTGTCATTATCTGTAAATACATGCTTTATAAAGTGGCTCAGGTTGTGCAATATTATAACTGTATCTCAAGTTTACAATGAGGTAATTATACTTATAAGTACAAACAGTTCTACAAGGTGCACTTGATGGACTGATTGAGTGCGTTTAGAGTTCTTGGGATGAAACTGTTTCTGAACTGCGAGGTCCGTACAGGAAAGGCTCTGAAGCATTTGCCGTATGAGAGCAGTTCAAATAGCATATGGCTGAGGCAGCATGTGCTTGATGCTGTATCCCGATAATTCTCTTTCTGATCAGCTGCTGTAGATCTGTGATTCCCCACTCAGATACAGTGATATAAATACTCCGAGTGGTGCAGTGAGAGTAATATGGAAAAAGATGATCCGCTGTGGCAAACCCTAACAGGAGCAGCTGAAAGAAGAAGAAGAAAAAGGTGCAGTGAGAGTAACAACGCTAAAGCAATTATGGTACTTAGAATAGTTTGACCATTCTGTGGACCATTCTATTGTTACAGGTTAATTACAATCAGATGCAATAAACTAATAAACAATATGCGGTTAATTTCAGTGTATTTATAAAGCCGCGTCAGGGATGTGGATCTAAAAAAGAAAGGGAAACCACACTGGAACAGTAGTACTGCTTTGATGCTGGGTGCTGCCAGTTTGCAAAACCAAGCGTAGAACTTGCTTACGCCAAGTATTTAGCTACCATAAAAATGTGCACGGCTTTACGCTAAGTTTAGGTTTTATACATTGCGATTTGAGAGTGGAAACGGGAGTACGCAACATTTTTATGCGTACGCACCATTTATACATGAGGCCCTCTGTGATATACCCAGAAACTGCTGGATTGAAATAAGAGGGGTGTGGTTAGCCCTTGCCATTAAATGGGCAATTACCCATCTCAGATATTACCTGTTGGGATGATAGTTTACCTTGATAGATGGACCATGCGCTCCTGCAGTGGGTGGTCAACCTTTGTGTCACCAGATGTTTCCAGGATCTCGAACCCCATGAATTCTTGGTACTACATACAAAAGGGTCCTTGAATGAAAAGAGAACATGGTGATGCAGTTAGTGACTACACTTCTCTTTTTACACACAGACCCAAGGATAGCAAAGATATATTAAATTAATTTAAAAGATATGCTGCACAGTACTGCCAGGTGGTGCATTTTGTTTGGTGTTTACATACCAAGAATTTGTTTATGCTTGCATGTACTTTTTTTTTTTTGTAAATTAGACTACCGGTATTTGCATGCCAGATATTCTATTACGTATGGACTTACTGATATTTTTTCTAAAGCTTTTCCTTAAGTAGCAACTTGTGAACTTTCTATTTATTAATGTCATGTCTGTTGTGGTCACAATAAAGTTAGTTGTGCATTAATTCATAAGGCTTAAATAACACAAGGGCAGGTTGCTCACCTTCTTCTTCTTAAATATCTCAGTCTTCCATTCCTGCCATCTCATCACTTCCTGTCCTTTGAGACTCCCTGACCTCCTTCACTTTTCTTATTCTCACCTGAGGATTCTCCTTGTGGGCTTCTGTTGACCCCCACAGGGTCATCGAAATGGACGTGCCACATGAAATGAGTGCATCTCCATGTTCTGTCACTCTGCTTATGATCTTTAATGTCTTTAGCACTCATCCAACATCAATAATAATTTAAAAGTGTGTGTGTTTGGGTTACAAGTAATGCGTTAAAAGAAGGAGGATGTGAAAAAGAAATTAAAAAAAAAAAAATAATTTGTTGGCAGCCCAGTTTGCTTTCATAACTAATGTGGTGTTTCTGGTTCTTCAAGTTCACAAGGTCTGGTAATCAGAAGGAATGGAGGCAGCTTACCAGTTGGTCTACCGGGTCATTGTCTTCTTGGCTAGGAATGAAAAGAACAAACAAGTAGGCCATGGCGTAAACTCAAAATCATTTCCCTGTGATATTTGTCATTTATTTATATCACTATGATTTATTATTTTATTTTAACTTATGTTTAGATGTTGTAAATGCATGGCTGCATTTTGTTTATCTTTTGTTTCATTGTTTTGTCCTAGTTGTTTGGCAATCTATACTGCTCAAAAACTGAAGGCAGCACTTAATCATCTCAGTCTAACACCAAGTCAATGAAGCTTCAGGGATATCAGTCTGTCCATTTAGGAAGCACAAGTGACTGTGAATCAACGTCACCTGCTTTGGTGCAAATGAAAGTGGCAACAGGTGACCTGGAGAGGCAACAGCAAGACATCAAGGACAGTTGTTCTCTCCTTATCCTTCCTGACTGACCCTTCTCTAGTTTTGTGTTTTGCTAGTCTCCTTGACATTACTGCGTAGAATGAGGTGGCACCTGAAGGTAGTCCAGCTCCTCCAGAATGGCACATCAATATGTGCTGTCGCAAGGAGGTTTGCTGTGTCTCTCCGCACAATCTCAAAAGGAGGAGACACCAGTAGACGGGCCGTTACACGAGGAGAGCCTGACAGGGCTGTAGAGGTGCATTGACCCAGCAGCAGGACCGCTACCTGCTCCTTTGTGCGAAGAGAGAAGTTCAATTTACTTTTGTACAGACCTCATATTCAGTATTTAGTTAAAGCTGTTAACAATCCACACCTCAAAAATTTAACTGCACTGTTTAAGATGTATAAAAAGACAACTTGACATAACAGTAATTTTTTTAAGCGAGATCTGAAACACAGTTTCATTAATCACTTCACAATCCACATTGATAAAACTTATTCTTCCCACCATTTTTAGAAGTGGAATGCCTCCTATGTCAACTTTAGATGCTCCTCGCACCTACCATTGGCACAAATAATCTTCTATACTCAGAAACATAGAAAGTGAAAATTGGTGCGGCTGAATTTTTAAAAAGGGATCATAGTACTAGGGTGCTGTACCGTGTTAGCCATTATGAATGTAGTGAAAAGTCAAGCAAAATGACACCTTTTACTGGCTAACCAAAAACATTACAATATGCAAACTTTCGAGGCAACTCAGGCCCCTTCTTCAGATAAGATGTAATCTAGAAATAGAAAATAGAAATGTTTCTGACTCACCTTGTCTTCACTAATGCAACCACCTACTGTAGAAGGATAGTGACATTTGGTCGCAATTCATTGGAAGTTTGGCTGTGGAGAGCTAAATCAAATGTGTGTGCTTTTTACATATGAAATTCTATATGAAGACACCGCCATGGACAAAAATTCAGAATAGCTCTACACTCTGGTCGATGATCCAACAGCATCAAAGCTCAAAACGTTCAGAAACATTTTCTAACTGGAAGCAGAACATGTTATGAAAATCAAAATTCTCCTTCACGTAACAGTGGAGATGTGCCTTGGTGTTAACGTACTATTCTCTGTGATCGACCTTTCGTAATAAACTGAATTAACCGTTATCACGCTAGTTCTGTTCCCATTTCCCATTATTACAATGTATGTTTTGTTTAGAACTTCTGCTTTTATACTGTGAATCAGGAAACAGGTCTCTATAAAGTTTTGTTGCAAAGAACAAATGTCTTCTCTTCTGACACACATGTGCGCTTATTAAAATAAATGTACAAAATTCACTTTAATTTAACATAGTGGCTGAAATAATTGTACTTTTGTATTATTGTGATGTTTATTTAATTTTGTAACATGTCGTATATGAGACTATGAGATACCAGGAAAAGATTTATCACAATAATACAGATCTGCTCTGCCCTGTGCTATACTGGAGTTTGATGTGACCCTGAACCACTGTGGCACTCTGGGTAGGATGCACTTGGGCTCCATTTGCATTCCCAGCTCATCTGCTGTTTTGAGGAGTTTCCATGTTCTCTCCACATCTGCATAAGTAAAACAGAGCCTGCTGTTTTAAATCCCTGTTCAGATCAGATTACTTTAGCACTAGGAGATTAGGTAAAGTAAGGATTACAGGAGTTGTCTTAGTCCTGTCTAAATTGTCAGTAGCATTTTAGGGACCGCATGTTCACATCTCAGCAAACATTACAGAGCCTTTAACCTTCTATAAAATATCTGTAAAATCAACCCCAGGTTAAACTAGTCCCCTGCAAATCAACATTTCAGTGGTGGTGTTGAGCGATTCAGATGGGACTAAAATTACAGAGGTCTTCCATTAATGACTTTACCACATTCCCTGTGTAAAACTAATCCCATCCAAATAGGGTGAAGTTGGGGGAAAAGGGACCCCCGTTAATGTTAGGATGTTCTGGTTGTTGCACGTGTGCTCTTTGGGGACAACTTTTGGATCTCCAGTGATAGAAATTTTTGTGTCGAACCAGAGTTGGCGCTGTAGTCTAATGTCTTCGCTCTCCTCCTTCTACAGAACAGATGAGTGACAGCCCTTCCATGGCTGACGTCACTTTCGCTGTCTGAACTCCTGTACCCTCCCTTTCCTAACTGTCATCCACATGATCTTGAAAAAGCGAAAAAGACGGTTTACTCTGTTTATATACTTTGTACTTTTGTCACAGATGTGCCCCAAATCTTTTTCAGTGTTGATTCTCTTCGTATTCAGGTTTTAACTACAATTTTGATTTTATACGTTGGGTTTGACTCTCTTTATCTCAGCTTGTTTTCAGGCCCCTGGTATTCCCTAACCCTTTTCAATTTCAGTTCTTTATCACTCTATCAGTGAGTGACCATACTAGCCATTCGTTTCATTGTTTTTATGAGACTGTTTTAAATCTGCCACATGCACAATGACTTGTGCAAAAAAAGCACCAAGGCCCAACATGCAGATTTTCACAGGACTTTCCACCACCTTCATATAATAATTCATTCTCATAACAGTTTCATTTTTAACCTTTTCAACCTGGCTTGTCTTATGGTAGATTGTTTAAAACGTGACAAATAAGTGGAGTTTCCAGTTGTTTTGAGCTGCTAAATGATGAACTGTGGGGATTTAATGCTTGGGAATTATTGACGATTTTACCTACAGTTCCTCTCAAATTAATTTAAAAACAAAAAGAGTTAAAAGGTTAAAGTCTGATATCTAAAGCCAGGCCGGCTGAGAGCTTGACAGTGTCTGACTTTGGACAAATTTGAGTATAAATCACTTTTAAAGCTCTCTACTTTGAAGATCCTCACAGTGAAATCTGCAGCCATTCCAATGCTGTGCCCTACACTGTGACTTTATGGCCGTGGCATTGGACTTCTGCTACAGGAGGTATGGCGTCACTTCTAGCAAAAATCAGGTATTCAAATTCACCAAGTGGTAGGTACCACTCGAAAGGAATATCTACCGACAGGAGACGTCCATCTTCCATGTTTCCTTTGCAAGAGCCTCTGCTCTATGATGTCAAGTTGTTTTTACAATTTCTGACGCAAACTTAACAAAGCAATCAAAGTAAAAGGCTGTCCATTCGGCCCCTGCCACTAACCCATAGTGCATCCCTGAATGAGACAATTCACCTGGAAGTTTATATATTGAGAAAAAATATATGGAAAAATCCGCATTACTAGTGTGGACGTGTAAAGCAAGTTTAGACACAACTCTTTATACTGTAGAAAGATACTCAATAAAACCAAGTGTGGTGGTCCGTACTGAACTGAGCTGCACTGGGTAGTGCAATGTGACGTCTTAGATCACATGTGGCTTCAGTCCCTGTGACTGTCTGTCTGTCTCTCACCCTTGAGTGTCATGTCTGTCCCCAGTGTATCTATGACTGCAGACACTAAGATTGCCATCATATTTGATAAAGTGAGCTTCATACTACCAGAACAAATACAACACAACACAACCGACAGCTCAGGGCTCAATTATTATGTACACCTGACTGAACAGTCCAGTGATTTTTGTTTTAGTTTTTTTCCTCGACTAAAGATGTTCATTTAAACACTAAATAACAGGCAGGCACATGTGGATTTAATGCTGGGAAATTCTTCCAGACTGGATCTACACACCGTTATTTCTGTATAAATGGCATATATTTTGTTGGCCCATTTGTTTTGTGAATTTGTTTATGAAGTAAAACTCAAGTTTTGCTGTGAATTCAACTTTGCACGAATCATTTCACCCATCAACTGGTAACTTTGATGGTGGCCTGATACTTGGTGGTGGTTCTAAAGTCTCCCAAGTTCCTTTTCACACTTCAACATTTCTAGGGTTTATGGAGAATAAAGAAAACATGTAAGAAAGTATCAGTAATGGAGAAAAACAGCTTGTAGATCTGAGGGGTCAAAGCAGAATGGCGAGAATTGGACAAAATGGGACAACAACAGGCAACTCACAACCAAACTGAACATCAGTGAGTGAGATATCATCTGTCAATGCACCATTTATTGGACTTTGATTCAAATTGGCTATGAGAGCCACAGGCCATGTTGGATTCCGATGCTGTCAGTGAAAGATAAGACAGTGCGTCTCCAGTGGGCACCAAACCATCCAAACTGGACTGTGGAAAAAGTTGCTTGGCTGGAAACATCTAGGTTCCCTTTTAACCAAGCTGATTGAAACATCGCAGTTTGGTGCAAGCAACCAGAGTCTATGGAACCATCCTGTTTGGTGTCAACGCCACAGGATGATGATGGCAGAGTGATGCTGTGGCACATATTAGGGACCCCAATACTTACTGAAAGAAGGTCTGAATAGCAAGGAGCATCTTATCTTGATGATAACCATGAATACAGCTTATCCTCTCTACTACCATGATAGTGCACCGTGTCACAAGGCTCATGTTTTTAATGAGTGGTTTCTGGAGACATGACAGTGAATTTTCTTTGTTTCAGTGACCAGCACAGTACATGAATCTCAACTCTATTGAGCATCTTTGTGAAGAGGTGGAAAAATGCTGTTGGCAGTGAAACTGTGCAGAGAGCCAGTTTGCTGCAACTGTGCAACGTCATGTCTTTATGGTACAACATTAATGAACAATGCATCCTGAATCCTGCAGAATCCAAGGCCAGGCCAATTCATGCTGTGCTGAACACAAAGGAGGTCTCAAAAATGATAAAGGTCTAAGGCCTCCAAAACTGAGTAGAAAACACAGGTCAGGTACCCAACTGCTAACCCAAAAAAAAAATCTCACCCCAGAAAAGTCGGACCCTGTGATATTGGGAGGCTTTGAACTACTAGGATACATATACTGTAATATGAGCTTCGAACATGCTCCTGTTATAGAATTGAGAAGAAATTCTGTGAATAAAAAGTGGTTTTGAATCCGCAAACTCGGATAAGGAAGTAATTCAAAATGGCAAATTTTTTTCCTGTCGTATTGTAATCAGAAAGTCTCAACTTTCTTTCAGACATGGGTCACTGACCTAAAGACAGGAGAAAAAAAAATGGTGATGTTTGTGAGAAAAAAAAAAATTAAATGGCAACAAAGGCTGAGCAAAATAATCCACTGCACAAAAACTATACTTGTGATTTAAGAAATTAACATTAAATAAAGTGCCTCAAGAAACCAACCTCAAAATAAGATTCCTCATCTTGAAAGAAACAACCGAAAAGAAGTGTAAGAGCATCCATTTAATGCACAAACACCTATAAATATTCATGAGTTTCTTTGGATTTACCGGATTCATCGACTCTTTTTGTCTCAGTTTAAAGATTTTGTTTTGGGCCTGGTTTACTTTCTGATTATCTTACTGGTACCTCCTTTTGCCCTTTTTCCTTTTGAGCTTTTTCCTACCTCTTCTTAAATCTTCTTTTATAAAGAACCTTGTTTTGGATCCATCTTACTTCCAGAGATTTTTACATTTTTCTCTCCATAGTTTGATATTTCTGTCCTCTATGGCAGCACCTTGACTTGTTCTCCACTCATCATGATTCTGTCAGCCTTCTCAATCGCTTCTCTACACTGCCTGAGGGTCGATGAGTTCGCTGACTCAATGGCCTTTCTCATGAGCTGCACTTCCAAGTTTTAGACCTCATCGCATCGTGTAGTTAAATCTGACATTTTTAATTCCGACGTGTAACACTTTACATTGTTGTATTTCAGCCAGTGCTCCCCTCCTAGCTGGGGTTCATTTTGATGTTAATCTTATCTATATTTTATGCTACCAGTATTATTTAATTTCATTGTGTCCATGTACGGTAGGTTCTGTAGTGTTCCGTATGTTTTGTGGGCGGTCCCTTAACAGGTGGGGCCCACCTGCCAATCACCACAAGGGACCTGCCCTCAGCCCAATAAATGAGGGGACAACCCAGAGTTCATTCAAACACACCTGGGAGTGGCAACATTCTTGGTTTTATAATTTTCTGTGCTTACCAGTAAACCCCAATTCTCTAAAGAATCGCAAATGCACAAATGGCAATCAGACGTTGTTCCCTTCAATCGTTGGAGGGATGAAAAATGATGGAGGGTGGGAACGTCCTGGGAAAGTTTGGATTTAATTAAATTAATATATCTGTACTTAAATTAAGCAATATATTTAAAAATGCCTACTTTGTCAATGGTTTGTCCTTGGGATTTGTTGATTGTCATGGCAAATGCAGCCTTAATGGGAAATTGCTGTCGTTTAAGTTTAAAAGGTAATTCCAGGTCAGAACTTGTAAGGTCAATTCTGGGAATCAAAACAGTATTGGTAGTATGGGATCCCGTAAGTACTTGTGCCTCAATAATATTTTCTGTCAGCGCCTTCGTTCATTTTGTTTATCCATACGGGCTCGTTTTTGTATTTCCGTTAGTTGAGCTCTTTCTTTTTGGAGCCGTGACTTCTTTGCTTCTGGTGTTTCTGAAGCACATTGTAGGAGCCTTCGTTCATTGTGTTTATTCATGTGGGCTCGTTTTTGTATTTCTGTTAGCTGAGCTCTTGACTTCTTTGCTTCTGGTGTTTCTGACGCGCGTTGTAGGAGCCTTCGTGCATTGTTTTTATGGAGCCGTGACTCCTTTGCTTCTGCTGTTTCAGAAGCTCGTTGTAGGCGCCTTCATTCATTGTTTGTATCCATACGGGCTCATTTTTGTATTTCCGTTAGTTGAGCTCTTTCTTTTTGGAGCCGTGACTTGTTTGCTTGTGGTGTTTCAGAAGCGCGTTGTAGGTGCGTTCCTTTATTGTTTTTATCCATCTGGTCTCGTTTTTGTCTTTTCTGTGGCTGTGTCGTTAGCTATACGTCGTTTACTGTTAGGAATTATAATTGTACTTAATTTTAATATGGAGTGTTCGTTTATTGTTTTTATCCATCTGGTCTCGTTTTTGGTTTTTTTGTGGCTGTGTCGTTATTGCACTTACTGTTAATTCTGAATTGCTGTAACGTGATTCAAATATGCTGTAGTATATTGTAGTCTGGACCTTTGGGCATTCCATAGTAATAAGGAATTATGGGTATTGGGGAGCTGTGTAACGTGTACTCTGGAAAACAATCTTAGTTAAGGACCTGTTAAAGTTTTTTACTTATAACCTGTCTCGTCTTCTTCTCGTGCAATGTTTACAGGTTGTGTTGTGTTGCTTGGGCGCTACCTACTGTGTCTGGGAAGCCGCTGGGTTTGACTCTGGGCGCTGAGTCGCAGTGCGCGTGTGCTTCGATGCGTCCTGCGTCTGTGAGCCTGCGACTGTGCACCCTGCGTCCTTACATCCGGTTTACAACCTTTGGTTAGTAATATGGATTGTGAATTTACTGCATTTCTGGCCTCAGTGTTTTTAACTACTCTGGATTTGTGACTTGAACTTGTTTGTCTTGAATTGCCTTTGCCCTTTCAGGCAGTTCCTTCTTGTCTTTTGTGATCCATGGAGTTTGATTTTGTTTTGAGCATTTCTGTGAAGAATAAAATTTTATTTATAAAGATTCTGAGTTTGCCTCGTCACTAGCCTTTCCATCTTTGAATCTACACGTTGACTGCAGAGGTGTGACCAGAACATCATGTGTGGGTGGGCATTTGGCTTGTCTGGGGGGGGGCAAAAAATATCCATTCATCCCCATTTTTATAGGGGGGTCAAATAATAATAACAATATAGTTTTATATAACATATAAAAGCAAAAATTGTGGCATAAATCATAACCTATTGTTCAATAAAATTAACAGAGGCAATGGAACTTGTATTATAATTTTTTGTGAACAAATATAGAACTACATCTACAAGGTAAATATCAATAAAGTCAAATGTGTACAACATAAGAGAACAAGAACAGAAACGTGGCTTATTGTAGTCATAGGAGGCTATGGGACATCAGTTTCCAGTGTTTAACCTGGATATTATCTACAGGACCTGTCTGCGGTTACTCTTGGCAAATTCTGAAATAAATTCATTCACGTCTAGATTTTCTGTGATGTTTTTCTCATGTGCCAGAATGACTAAATTTCTCTTCCTTGAGCTTTCACATGCAGCTGAAGACACACCAATGATGCGTGCTGTGATGCAGACATGGCTCTGACGTGCGGGACACTAGACGCGTGTTTGTGGAAGTCGCCACCGTCTTTTTCTAGAGCTTTTTTCCAATTAGTGAAGCCGTGTTTGGTGAATATGTCCTCGCGGTCCGAATTGGAAACATTAAATTTGTGGCAGGCAAAGCAAAAGCTGCCATCACGGACAACAGAATATTCCAGCCATGGTCAAGACTGATACCAGCTTGCTCTAAAACATCTGAGTGTCTTTCCGAATGCGCGCTTGGGATAATTAATTCAAATGGGCTGGGATGGGCTATCCATATTTAAGTCAGGCAGACCGGACTGTATATTTTGTTGAAGGCAGAGGTTTGGAGTACCCGACACGGGCACAGAGCTGAAGGATTGTGTAGGCTTGTCTACATCTTTTGGAGTTTCAGTTCCCGACGTGGGTGCGCTGTGCTCCGTGTTGGTAGCAGCGGTGCTGGGCTCAACCGTGGAGCCAGCAGCTTGCGGAGGGACAGAGGTTGAAGATGTCTGCTTTTTAATAAGCCACCTATGCATAGCCTTTGGTGTTACCAGCCAGAAAATAAAAGAAGAATGGAATGTATACGCTGTTTTAATTAAAGAATGTGGTCAACAAGTTCAAAACGTGCTGAAAAATGTGTGGCGAAGTGAACTGTGAGCAGCACAGTGCCTATCTAGTGGAGGAGACACTGACAGATACGCAGCAAATTCAAACGGGCCGATTGGAAAGCAACTCAGTTTTGAAAATCAAATGTTATTCTTCTCCAGGGTTTTCATTGGACAAATAGAGCATTTCGCAGGGGGGGCACGGCTTGTCTCTGGGGAGGGGGGCAGTGCCCACCCCAGCCCCCCTGTGGTCACGCTTCTGGTTGACTGGTCTTTTTTGGTTTAGGCCCGCTCCTTAATGATCAGATGTCCTTGCTGACATCGACTAGCCTTTGAGTAAAAGTCCAACTGCATGGCAGCATCTTGGTGGTATTCTTCAACTCCCCCCAATGATACTACGAGGAGTTAAAGTTTTCTTTCTCTTACACAACTGCCTGCCAAGGTTAAGCAGCCTGCCCTACCCAAGATTCTTTGCACGTCAGCCTGAAAGAGAAACCCAGCTGTTGAAATTTTGTAAATAAGTTGATAAATATTTTGTATGTCTTTATTTGTAACTTAAACAAAGCAATGTAATATTTGTTTTTCATTTTTGAGAATGTTTCATGTTTAATCATCCCCTCTGAGTCCTTAGGACTAAGTCACGAAGTGACTTTATGAGTAGGCCAGGGGGACTGCTTCAAACTTGTCTGGCACGACATTCTCTCTCAATCAACCCTCACAGGAAAGCCAAACTACCTGGCTGGCAAGCTTCACTCAACTAATGGTTTTTAGGGGAAAATAAGCCAGTAACTGGGGGATGTGTCGCACCAGAATTCTATTGGTCTAAAGTTGGCTGTTTGGTTTGGAAGCCATTCTGTACCATGAGGTCCTGTTGGCCTTTGGATTTGAATAGAGAATGTATAAATGCATTTGCTTTACCTCTCTCTCTCTCACACACACCATTACCATGAACAAAGGACAACACAATGAAGAACACACCTCGGCTGCCATATTGAGACAGGCATGCGACCTGACCTGAAGAAAGATAGAAAATATGACTTAACTAGAAAAGTTAAAATGCCCTTAAAATGTAGCTGTGACTGTCAAATATTTCCAAAAAATTCAAATTCTTAACTACTTTAAATGTTAAGAAACATTTAAAGTAAAGTTTAAAGAAACTACACATCAATATTTACCAGGTTGTATGGATTCCTATATTCACTTATACTTTGCTTATTGTTATTATTTTATGAATATGATCATCCATCCATCCATCCATCCATCTATCAATCAATCCATTATCCAACCCGCTATATTCTAACTACAGGGTCACGGGGGTCTTCTGGAGCCAATCCCAGCCAACACAGGGCGCAAGGCAGGAAACAAACCCCAGGCAGGGCGCCAACCCACCATAGGGGAATGAATATGATCAATAATACATTATTTAAAGTTGTAACCTAACTCATGCTTGTCTTTTACTCTATAGGTTATAAATGTAGAAGGGAAGGTGGGGAGAAGTTATAAAGTACAACACCTTATACAAAGTGGTAAGTCGATAGGATTTGAGGCATTCTGACAAAGGCTACACAATGAAGAATACAAAAGGGGAAAGTCAAGTAACGCAGAGCTCCACCAAGACAAAGCAACAGTTTAAAATGGTGGGCCACGTATATTGCATTTAGTTGAGGCTGTGAACCAGCAGTAATGG
Source organism: Erpetoichthys calabaricus (assembly GCF_900747795.2). NCBI lineage: Eukaryota > Metazoa > Chordata > Cladistia > Polypteriformes > Polypteridae > Erpetoichthys > Erpetoichthys calabaricus. The sequence goes on along the minus strand of NC_041405.2, from coordinate 5,302,303 downwards.
CTTACACACTTGGCCTTCCTTTCACTCTGAGGAGTGACCTAGCAGGTCCAAGAACAGTCTCAGACACTAGACATACGTCCATAAGACATCACACCACTTTTATTATGCCTATAGGACAATTTTTCGGGTAAAAAGGACAAAAGTTTTGAGGTAAGGTAATTATAATCACTAATCATGGAGTCAGAAAGTACCAACATGTTGATTAAAACATGCAAGTAAGAATTTCACTGGACTCTGTACACGAGACAATAAGGAGTCTACACACCTAGAAATCTATGTTGTAGTGCCCTTAAAATGTAGCTGTGATTGTCAAATATTTCCAAAAAATTCAAATGTAGCCACAATAAAGAAATTCCAGCACCAATATGACTCGCCAAACAGAAAATAGTATCTGTGAGCAGACATATACATTATGAACATACTGTTTGGCACTTGAAAGCATATCTTAACTTCATTGAAGATTAAAACAGAACAAATACAGCTGCTTGGTTACAGTTAGGGATTCCATTCCGGGAATTTGGGAATTCCGCATGTCATTCCCGGGCTCCCGGGGATGACACAGTGCATGGGCATCTCACATGTGAATGGTTTTAGAATGACCGACACTTATTTTTAATAAAACTACTGCAATATGTTGACACCAATAAAAGACTAACCTTGACTACAAGCAGTTCATGCTGTCATATAAGTACATGTATCTAGTTAGTTGCGGTAATAAGAGTGTAGAAAGCACAACGTGTCGAGCGTGCAGTCGTCCAGGTGAGAGCGCACCTTCATGCAGAGATAGCCAGCCGCTGAGATAGCACGCTCTGCCTCCACTGAAGTAGACGGCACAATCATCAGATACCGATACACTTGTTCTAAACAACGCCCGCGCTTGACGTTGCGCTGAAACACCGCCATTTCAGCTTTTACTGATGCATCCAGTTTCTTGTCATCATTCTGTGATGGCAAGTTTCTTAGCACTGATAATGCTGATGCAACAGACTGACGCACTGCAATTTCAAGTTGCTGTTCAAAGCTGACAACAGCACAGACGTCAATGAACTCTGCCCCGTCCCGGCATTCGTGAGATGCAGAGTGCAGACACCCAGAGCCGGCCTTAGGGCGAAGTGAACGAAGCGACTGCTTCGGGCCCACAGCTGGAGGGGGCCCACTGCGCCCAAGGTTTTTTTTTTTTTCCTGTGATGCGTGACGCTGCTGCGGAGGGCCCAATGGAGCAACAGACTCCTTCCCTCCAACCTCTATTACTCATTTTTTTATATATATATATAATTCACGGGCAACATATTCCATCACCTAATTACTCCATGTGGACATCTCCACTCGGCACTCCAATCTTCATTACGCTTCACTCAGGCCCGTGCGCCTGTTGCCGCCTCCACAGCTCATCTGTGCCTCTGTCCTCAGTAGGCAGCCACTTACGCTTCAGTCGGGGCCGCTCCGCCGCACTGCATTCACGACAGAGCATAAAAGGGGCCCTTCTCTTCGTAAAGCCATCACTTTCCTTCATATCAATATATTTCCATTTTGTTAGAAAGAACTTCTTGTAGATAGTAGTTAGGCCTTGCCGAATTTCCACAGTTTGAAATTATTGTATTCCAAATGTCTTCAGTTCCACTGCCAAAGAAATATAAATCAGGTGCTCAAAAACGTAAAGAAAAAGCAGCGAAAGATGAATTCTTCGCTACCCAAAAAGGCGCTTTGCAACGCTTCCTAACGAAAACGGTTAGCTCTAGCAGCATCACTAGCACCAGGACTGAACTTCCATTAGTCGAAGATAACAGAATAGCATTGACTGTGCCTATAATGGTATCTTCGGCGGAGAGGAGTTTTTCAAAATCAAGCTTATCAAAAATTACTTGCGAAGCTCCATGAGCCATGAATGTCTGAATAGTCTGGCATTGATTTCAATTGAGCAAGAGATAGTCGAATCTCTTAATTATTCTGAACTTATTCATGAGTTTGCCAGTGCCAAGGTTTGAAAAGTGTCTTTTGTGTGAAATAGATTTCAATATCTGCTGGTAAGTTATTTTATACGGAAATCTGAATATCTCGAAAGTATGAAAACAAGCTTTAAAACCGAATAAAAATGTAAAAACAAAATAATGTGGATCTCATCTTCATAAAATAAAAAAATATATAAAAAATATAAAAAGCAAAAAAAAAGGTGCATGGCCTAGCTATTTACCTCCACGTGCTGCCTGGTGGAAAAGCTGGCTAAAATGTAGCTTTATCTGTTAATGTATTGTCACTAAAGACATTTATGCGGGCCCGCTCCGACCTCCATCACTCATACCCTTCACTCAGGGCCTTGTACGACAGTCTGTGCTGACAGCCTGCAAATTTGACTCCTGTCAGTGTGTTACGGTTATGGTTGTCAGTGTCAAACGGAAGTCGTCAAAAAGTGATGGTTGTAGATGCAGGGAAAACGCATTTCTGCAGCTCAGAATGCAGGAAATCGCTTGGCGGCCGGAGCTCTGCCCTGAACACCCTAGCTGCAGGGGTCGGGCCCCGTGGGCCCTCGGTATCAGTTTGCTTCGGGCCCAAAATTGTCTAGGGCTGGCTCTAAAGACACCTCCTAGTCCACTGTGCTCAGTCTTAGTGGGAGCCGGGAGACTGACTGCTGCTGGTCTGCTGTTGAATGAATTAATGAGCAACACACTACAGCGTGGGCCAAAAAACCACGCCACTTAATTATTTTCAACTATAACTCTTATTTCATGATCGATTTTTACACGCTATATATGTGAGCTTGGCTGTTCCCGTTCACCCGGGAATTCCAGCAGTTTAATTCCCGGGAATGCGGGAATGAAAAATGTCCGGGAATCCCGGGCTCCTGGTATTCGGGAGCCTGGGTATGGATTCCCTAGTTACAGTTGCTGCCATCTCATGAACACATATGCTAATAACGGACTTGTTATTAAAATTATTATGGAAGAAGATGATCCACTGTGGCAACCCCTAATGGGAGTAGCTGAAACAAGAAGAAGATGAAGAAGAAGTTATTAAAATGATAGCCATACTTGGACTAACACTGTTGTACGTTAATTGTTTGCCTAAATTGTAAAGCTATGACTTAAATTCAAATGTCTAAAACACTGCGTGAATGGCTTATCAATGTTATTTCCGCGTCTGTGTGGACTTTTCTCTGATGCATAAACCCATGGTGTTTGTGTATCAAATATACACATGCCTTTACTGGTATTATTTTAAGCTTTTCCTTTAGTAACAGCCTGTGACTTTCTGTTCATTAATGTAGTACTAGGGTGTTGTACCGTGTTAGCCATTATGAATGTAGAGAAAAGCCAAGCAAAATGACACCTTTTATTGGCTAACTAAAAAGATTACAATATGCAAGCTTTCGAGGCAACTCAGGCCCCTTCTTCAGGCACTTACATCTTACATCTTGCCTGAAGAAGGGGCCTGAGTTGCCTCGAAAGCTTGCATATTGTAATCTTTTTAGTTAGCCAATAAAAGGTGTCATTTTGCTTGTTTATTAATGTTAACTTTGTTTTGATCACAATAAAGTTAGTAAGGACAAATGTCTCAATCTTCAGTTTCTGTCATCTCACCACTTACTGTTCCCTGTGACTCCCTGAGCTCCTTCAATTTTCTTATTCACACCTGAGAATTTTTCTTGCAGGCTTCTATTGACCCCCACAGGGTCACCTAAATGGATGTGCCATGTGAAATGAGGGCAGCTTGATTTTCAGGTACTCTGCTTAAGGTCTTCAATTTCTTTAACACTCAACAGTCATTGATAGCAATGTGAAAGGAGGGAGAAAACAGGAAATGTGTTAAAGGAAAGAGAAAGTAAAAAAGAACACAAGGGAAGAGATTAAAATGGTTGGGGATCCAAAGTGGACTCCTTGTTTTTACTAGAAGTTTCATCCATCTATTATCCAACCTGCTATATCCTAACTACAGGATCATGGGGGTCTGCTGGAGCCAATCCCAGCCAACACAGGGCACAAGGCAGGAAAGAAACCCCGGGCAGGGCACCAGCAGAACTAATCACAGCCTTTAAACAAACTCATCATCATCAATTACCTTAAAAAGGACAGTGTCACAGGGAATGTACGCCTATGTTTATGTGAATTCCAGAAGTCATTTGTGTACAAATCAAACAGAATAAGAGACCTATAACAACCTTCAGCCCTAAAGCTTTACCCTTGCGAGAGCCGGTCAATTACTCACCTGCGACAATGGATAAAACAAACACCATTGTTCATTTAGATGGAGAAGTGAAATTGCCGGGAGGAACAAATGAGCACCACATCAAGCAATGGTGGGTTCCTGACAAAAAAAGGTGCTGGATGCATTTTGTTGCAAATTGTAGAGTATGAAATAAACAAATATGATGCAGTAACATATTAGGGCTCTCACATGAGAAACCAAATGTAAGTGTAATGTAAATGTCACAATAATTTGATGTGCAATTGCACTAGAAGTTTTTTTTTTGTTTTTTTTACACTGTTGGCAAGTCACAGAAGGTCATCATGGTCACTCATCCAATGGGAAAGGAAGCTACCTGTGAGCGGAAACTGCTACAGAACTTCAAAAAATAAAATGGTACAGAACTGGAGGACAAGTGTTTCCCAAGTTTTAACAGAGCAAACAACATGCGTGGCCAGATTTCAAGCTGAACACCTTTGCAGTTTTACAACACAAGTACTTAGCTTTATTTTAAGCTCCGAGAGGATGTGCCTGATGCAGTTTCACTTTTTTCTTTTTTGAAATAATGAAGTTTTTCTTGAGGATAACAAAACAAAGACCAGCAGGCAAAAGGGAGAATGCGGACACTGCAGCACAACCACCGGCAGGAGTCCAGCAGCTGTGGCGTCTCACACTTTGTGGACCACCGTTTTAGGCATTTGAAATGAATGAAATCAGTAGATTGGGGCCTTATTTTAATTTTTAAAGGGTGCCTAATCTTAACATTTTACCCTCCTGTTGTTTTAGACTAGCATACCCCTACCACGAACTCTAAACTTAAGGTTCGTGGGGGTAAGGCTGGGTACGCCAGTGTCCCTAATCTTAAAATTTTAGATTGGAGCCTAAGCTTAGTAAGTGCAAGGGACTCTAATCTTAAAATTAGACCCTGGTGTATTTTTAGAAGTCCCTAGTTTTAATTTACCCTTAAATCTCTATTCTTAGGTTTATTTTAACCCTAATTTTACACTGGTTTTATAACCCTGATAAATGGAGATTAAGGCTTTTTTATACTTTTTATTACCTTATTTGGATTGCATTTTAGACCTATTTATAAATTTTAGATAAAGATGGCTTTTAACTGTTTGATTTTGTAATTATAAGTATTTATACACTTTTTATGCAAATTAGACAGTATTTTAAAGGTTATTATGAATAAGTTTTTAAGGGTCTTTTAAGACAACTTTAAGGTATTTTAAAAAACTATTTTAGGAATAGGTGTTGTGCCTGGGAGGTAAACTTAGAATTGTACCCATGATGAGTGTGCCAGTGCATTGTGCCTCCTCGGGGGCACTTTATCTCTACAGACCCTAACCTAACCCTAATGCGCTGGGAACTACTTAGGTGTGCAGGCCACTGGTGTCACACTCAGCAAGAATGCTGGCCCATCAAAAACGTGTTCTCACTCAAAATCCATGCAGATTGTCACCTCGCTGGAAAACGGGGCTGCCAGAAGCATGGCTGAAATGGTGAAGTGTACCGTTTATTTAATAGAGGCGTTCTCTAATAATAGATTTGGAGGAAAACAAAGAGCCAGATGTGTTCTGCTGCAAAATGCAGAGTCCAAAATAGACAAATATGATGGAGTAACACTCGACCTCATCACAAAGGATGACTTGGAAAATGGACCAGAGTGTTCAACATGTTACAGTCAAACTTTTGAAGAACATGGAAAATACAAAAATAGCAATACACCTGCTCACCAGCAGCACTGCATTAACTAAAAAGGTTATGGTAATAAATATATTTCTCTTTGTATTATAGCTGTGTGCAACCTTAGATTAGACAGATTTGAGATCGACTCTGTTAATCCCAAAGGGAAATTTAGAAGCCGATAGCGGCAGAAACACGAAACAAGGATACAAACGCACATGACAAGTAGAGCCAGTCATTAAAATTGACAATTTTTTAATGGCAAAATTACAAAAGGCAGACTACCAGCCTACACAGCCCCAAAAATGGGGCTAAGGCTTTTATATATCAAAAAGTTCAAAAGTGCTCAGCAAAAGGAGGAGAGGAAAACTGTAAACCTCTGGTCCCAATAAGAAAAAGACAAAGTTCCTTAATTAAATCATTTATTTGAAGAATTCATTACAAAGGAACAAGTAAGGAAAAGCAGAAAAATGGAGCAAAATATGTTTTTGACTTTTGGCCAAGAAATCCAAGTTTCATACCTAAAAATAATATCTTAGGCAATAGCGAGGGTCCAAACCACAGAGTTGGCGGTGTGGTGTAATTGTTAGGCCTTTGAACTTCAAACGCCAGGGTTGTGTCTTCAGATCCTGTTATTGACACTGTGTGATCATGAAGAAGTCTCTTCACCTGCCTGTGCTCCAATTGGACAAAACAAAAGGAATGTAACCAATTGTATGTCTCAAATACAAGGCATCAGTCAAATAACAGTAATATTAGGTCTCTGGAGCTGCTTACTTTTCAACGTGTTCTACACAAATTGTCTATAATTAAAACATTATAGCTGTAGTTATTCAAGGGGTGTCACCTTCTCTTGCATTGACCACTTATCAACCTTCAAATATACAGTACTGTGCAAAAGTTTTAGGCAGGTGTGAAAAAATGCTGTAAACAAAGAATGCTTTCAGAAATACAAATAATGATTGTTTATTGTTGTCAATTTACAAAATGCAAAGTGAGCAAACAAAAGACAAATCTAAATCAAATCAATATTTGGTGTTCCTACCTTTTGCCTTCAAACCAGCATCAATTCTTATAGGTCCACTTGCACAAAGTCAGGGATTTTGTAGGATTCTAGTCAGGTGTTTGATCAACCAATTCTACCAAACAGGTGCTGATGATCATCAATGTCACACGTAGGTTGAAACACAGTCATTAACTGAAACAGAAACAGCTTCAAACTGGGTGAGGAACAGCCAAACTCTGCTACCAAGGTGAGGTTGTGAAGACAGTTTCATGTTATGGCAAGATTGAGCACAGCAACAAGACCCAAGGTAGTTCTACTGCATCAGCAAGGTCTCTCCCAGACAAAGATCTCAAAGCAGACTGGGGTTTCAAGATGTGCTGTTCAAGCTCTTTTGAAGAAGTACAAAGAAACAGGCATCGTTGAGGATCGTAGATGCAGTGGTTGGCCAAGGAAACTTAGTGCAGCAGATGAATGACACATCAAGCTTATTACCCTTTGAAATTGGAAGATGTCCAGCAGTGCCATCAGCTCAGAACTGGAAGAAACCAGTGGGACCCAGGTACACCCGTCTAGTATCTATCTATCTATCTACTGTCTGGAAAAGTCTGGCCAGAAGTGGTCTTCATGGAAGAGTTGCAACCAAAAAGCCATACCTCCGACATGGAAACAAGGCCAAGCGACTCAAGTATGCACGAAAACATAGGAACTGGGGTGCAGAAAAATGGCAGCAGGTGCTCTGGACTGATGAGTCAAAATTTGAAATATTTGGCTGTAGCAGAAGGCAGTTTGTTTGTCGAAGGGCTGGAGAGCGGTACAATAATGAGTGTCTGCAGGCAACAGTGAAGTGTGGTGGAGGTTCCTTGAACGTTTGGGGCTGCATTTCTGCAAATGGAGTTGGAGATTTGGTCAGGATTAATGGTGTTCTCAATGCTGAGAAATACAGGCAGATACTTATCCATCATGCAATACCATCAGGGAGGCGTATGATTGGCCCCAAATTTATTCTGCAGCAGGACAACGACCCCAAACATACAGCCAAAGTCATTAAGAACTATCTTCAGCGTAAAGAAGAACAAGAAGTTCTAGAAGTGATGGTATGGCTCCCACAGAGCCCTGATCTCAACATCATCGAGTGTGTCTGGGATTACATGAAGGAACAGAAAGATGAGAGGAAGCCGACATCCACAGAAGATCTGGGGTTAGTTCTCCAAGATGTTTGGAACAACCTACCAGCCGAGTTCCTTCAAAAACTGTGTGCAAGTGTACCTAGAAGAATTGATGCTGTTTTGAAGGCAAAGGCTGGTCACACCAAATATTGATTTGATTTCGATTTCTCTTTTGTTCATTCACTGCATTTTGTTGATTGATGAAAATAAATGATTAACACTTCCATTGTTGAAAGCATTCTTTGTTTACAGCAATTTTTCACACCTGCCTAAAACTTTTGCACAGTATGTGCACTAATCAAGAAACTCAGAAGACTGAGTATAATAATTACTAACTATGATAGGCTCCTTCATGTTTGGTTTTCATGTTGATGCCCAGTGTGATCCTAAAGCAAGAGGATTTGTTAACATACTGCATGTGTTTGATCTTAGTCAGCATGTCAGCCAGCCTACACGTAAGGGAAGACACACGCCGAATGTAATCATTTAAAAAGAATTAAAAACTGACGTGGGGCAGGTCATGGACATCGGCATATTTGACCATTCCTGTAATTTATTTCACATTGAATTGTTGGTGACTAGAACTAAAGAACAGCACATTGTTAAAAAAATGTTACTTCAATCCAGGGTTGCCAGAGTTCCAAAATTGCAGATCGAGAAAGCCACCATTTCAAGCTACCAAAAAAAGGATGCTAAGGAACTAAGGAAGACAAAAAGTAGATAATTTTAATGAAATTGTATTTATAGACATATAAAAATGTATAATCTATGAGAAATGTAACACAACACGGGTACATGACGTACACGAACACATACAATTCAAACAGTCAGTTTCAGCTAACAGTTACAAATTTTATTCATAAGTGGTGATACACCAGGTTGTCTACAAAAATTTAGTGAGCCACTAACTAGATATTCAATATAAAAATTAAATTATGATTTATTTTCTACCTACAATTTTTGTTCAATTGGGATTTTCAGAGGAAATGCAGGACTAAGGATTTGTCTGTTGAAATTGGGACATTCCTGCTTAAATCGGGACATCTGGCAACCCTGCTTCAATGCCTCAGCCACCTTTAGGTTTGCAACTCATCTGAATAATCAATTCAACTTTTGCTACCAGTATGGTGAATTATTTGAATGATAAGATGTGAGCTGTAGATAACGTGGTAGTTCCTGAAAAAAATTGTTCAGAAATCCTCCAGCACCAAAATACCTTGGAAGACTTATAGATAGATAGATACTTTATTAATCCCAATGGGAAATTCACATTCTTCAGCAGCAGCATAATGATACAATAAATAATATTAAAGAATGATAATAATACAGGTGAAAAACAGACAATAACTTTGTATAATGTTAAATATTAACGTTTACCCCCCCGGGTGGAATTAAAGAGTCACATAGTTTGGGGAAGGAACGATCTCCTCAATCTGTCAGTGGAGCAGGACGGTGACAGCAGTCTGTCGCTGAAGCTGCTCTTCTGCCTGGAGATGATACTATTAAGTGGATGCAGTGGATTCTCCATAATTGATAGGAGCCTGCTGAGCGCCCTTCACTCTGCCACAGATGTTAAACTGTCCAGCTCCATGCCAACAATAGAGCCTGCCTTCCTCACCAGTTTGTCCAGGCGTGAGGCGTCTTTCCTCTTAATGCTGCCTCCCCAGCACACCACTGCGTAGAAGAGGGCGCTCGCCACAACTGTCTGATAGAACATCTTCAACATCTGCAATAAGATGCTGCAGGACGCCAGCCTTCTAAGGAAGTATAACTGGCTCTGTCCTTTCTTGCACAGCGCATCAGTATTGGCAGTCCAGTCTAATTTATCATCCAGCTGCACTCCCAGATATTTATAGATCTGCACCCTCTGCACACAGTCACCTCTGATGATCACGCAGTCCATGAGGGGCCTGGTCCTCCTAAAATCCACCACCAGCTCCTTGGTTTTGCTGGTGTTCAGGTGTAGGTGGTTTGAGTCGCACCATTTAACAAAGTCATTGATTAGGTCCCTATACTCCTCCTCCTGCCCATTCCTGATGCAGCCCATCATAGCAGTGTCATCAGCGAACTTTTGCACGTGGCAGCACTCCGAGTTGTATTGGAAGTCTGATGTATATAGGCTGAACAGGACCGGAGAAAGTACAGTCCCCTGTGGCGCTCCTGTGTTGCTGACCACAATGTCAGACCTGCAGTTCCCAAGACGCACATACTGAGGTCTGTCTTTAAGATAGTCCACGATCCATGTCACTAGGTATGAATCTAATCCCATCTCTGTCAGCTTGTCTCTAAGGAGCAGAGGTTGGATTGTGTTGAAGGCGCTAGAGAAGTCTAGAAACATAATTCTTACAGCACCACTTCCTCTGTCCAAGTGAGAGAGGGATCGGTGTAGCATGTAGATGATGGCATCCTCCGCTCCCACCTTCTCCTGATATGCAAACTGCAGAGGGTCAAGGGCGTGTTGAACCTGTGGCCTAAGGTGGTGAAGCAGCAGCCTCTCCATGGTCTTCATCACATGTGATGTCAGAGCAACAGGCCGAAAGTCATTCAGCTCACTAGGACGTGATATCTTTGGGACTGGGGTGATACAAGATGTTTTCCAAAGCCTCGGGACTCCCCCCTGTTCCAGGCTCAGGTTGAAGATGCGTTGTAGAGGACCCCCCAGCTCCGATGCACAGACCTTCAGCAGTCGTGGCAATACTCCATCTGGACCCACTGCTTTGCTGGCATGAAGTCTCCTCAGCTCTCTGCTCATTTGTGCTGTTGTAATTATGGGTGGGGATGTTTCTCCTATGCTGGTATCAGCAGAAGGATGTGTGGAGGGTGCAATACTCCGAGGTGAGTGTGAGAGTGGGTTAGGGTGGTCAAACCTGTTAAAGAAGTTGTTCATTTGGTTTGCTCTCTTCACGTCTCTCTCGATGGTGGTACCCCGCTTCGAGCTGCAGCCAGTGATGATCTTCATCCCATCCCACACTTCCTTCATGCTGTTATTCTGCAACTTCTGCTCCAGCTTTCTCCTGTACTGCTCCTTCGCCGCCCTGAGCTGGACTCGGAGTTCCTTCTGCACGCGCTTGAGCTCATGCTGATCACCGTCTTTAAAGGCCCTTTTCTTCTGGTTCAAAAGGCCCTCGATGTCACTTGTAATCCATGGCTTGTTGTTAGCATAGCAGCATACAGTTCTTACTGGAACTACAATGTATCTGAACTTTACTGAAATTGACATAGAAGAAGACAAATTCTTATTTATTTCTTCCAGTGTTTTCTTTGACATCTTTAAAGCACTTTGAGCTACATTGTTTGTATGAAAAGGTGTTATAGAAGGTAATGTTATCACAGTCCTTGTTGTTGTTCATCTTCATCCACACCAAAGTTAGCAACACTTCTGAAATGTGGAATATAAAATGAAATTTCAAAGTGGAAAAAAAAAATTTGATCAGCAGCCATAGTGTTAAAGTCAAACCAGCTCCTCTTGAGAATGTGTGACTGGACAGCTTTGACAGTTTCATTTGCATGAGGAGCAGAGGATTCTGGGACACCTTGTCGTATGCTGCGCAGACTTTATAAAACATTAATATTTTGAGAGGTGTTGGAAGCTGAAGTGTAGCTTCTGATGCAACCTCTTCTGAGGGGACCCTCAACCAAGGGACTTTAGAGTCTCAAGATAGCCATACCCCATACTGCTTCTTCTGCCTGTTCGTTGTCAAGTGTTTGGTCCCCAATAAGTGTCTGTAAGGGCCTGGGCTCACAGAGCATGCCGATTGGTGAGTCATAGCATTCTGTGTTCCTATGGAAACTGGGCAAAGCAGTGGCAGTGATCTCAGCCTTTGGGTATTACAAAGTGAAGGCCATGGCTGTGTGCGGTTTGTCTTCACAATTCAATGAGATGTATTGATATTCTTTAATCAATGAGGATGTTGGTGTTGTGCCCCGTTTGTAAAGGTGTGACTGAGCCATTTGTTCTGAGTGAAAAAACACAATTGAAACGTTTGGTAGCAGCAGAGCAGGACATAACTTTGTATCAATGTGACCCATTTACAATGAACACGTTGACTTGATTTCCTTTAGTCTATTTATTTTTTGTCATTTTCATGATAGGTTGGGTGCATACAACTGTTTATCAGCCCCCTCCCCATTTATTATATTTATTTGTATACACACTGTACTTCTGTATTGTCACACATTTGCAACATTGATCCATTAACAAAATCCCGAAGATCCTCAGCTGCTGCAGGTTTTTGTATCATTCTAGTTTCTGTTATGAGCTGCTCACATTAAAAATGTAATTTTCTTAAAATTTTCTAAGCAGAATTGTACATGGAAATATGGGTTTCTGTTACTCCAGAACATACTGTTTCTAGAGCAGAGTGATTATAATTATTATATTTGCGGTGCCATGACACTATTTTTTTGTCATGTTATAATTCCCGTTACTGAGACGCTATTCCCGTTTGCTGAGAGGTGTGTGGGGTACCATCAGCATGATGCCTTAAATACTGGTGTGATAGTTCATATCCACGATTTAGACATAAACACAATCAAATGTAGCACAAACTTCTCTTTAAAATTTTTAGTATTCAGACTTGCTGTTCTCTGTAGGTCTGCAGGACCAAACCTGTGGACCTCTGTGTTAACTCTTATTTTTCAGTGTGCTAGAATGACAAGACTGCATTTAACTACTATTTTTGTAATATTCCCAGGCTAAATCCCCCATGATTCCATTTCATAGGATCTGCCTTACATTTGTGCCTGTTTGACTTGACAGGTCTTCCCTTCCGGCCAAGTGCAGACCCTTAAACCAAGAAGATCAATTAGCAGCTTCTCCTCAGGTCTCATCAGATGGCGACGGAGAAGGAGCTTCTTACTTATCTGACTGATAAATGCTACTGGAAAGGTGATAAGCTTTGCTTCCTCGGCGAGTCCGAGGAGATTCCTTATGAGTTCATTGTGTTTTTCCAGAACACATCCAGAACCTTGCTGAGTGAAATCATAGCTGGAATGGAAGATGAGAGCAAGCAGTTCTACAAGAAGAGCTATGACTATGGGGCTGGGCTGGTATACAACAAGATGGATAACCCATACAAAGTCAAGCTTTACGCTGTCGATGGCTGCTTTTCCTACTGCATCTCCAGGGAGGAGTTCCTCAACTTCCTCAAGCATCTGATGAAAAAGCACTCGGCTGACAACTCAATCTTGCAGTATTTTTACTACACCATTGTGGAGTTCTGCAAATGGATCTCAGTAAGTGTGTACAGAGTCTGTATTATGGCCAAGGGGAGTCCAAAAACAAGACAAAAGGTAAAATGGCAGAGAGATGAAACATCCAAATGAGTTGAGACAACAGGAGTACTCAAAAATCCTAGAAGGACTTTAATGCCAAAGATAAAAATGTAGATTTAACAAGCTAAAATGCGAGGTAATCAAATTATTAAAACACAAGAGTCTGAGGTCATAAAACACAACAATAACAAAATCCCCAAACTATTACTTTTGCATATATCACCTTTTTTTTTTACTTTCTTATGTACGAAATATAGAGAGAGAATAATAATCATGACAAATTCGACCTCAACTCCCAAAATACCATTTTTTGGAATTATGTCAGTGTGTGTGTGTGTGTGTGTGTGTGTAAACACGATAACTGAAAAACACAACGAGGGTGATGGATGAAATATGGCATGTGGTTGTTACACAAAAATTGTTTATCGGTATTAACTTTTGGGCCAAATCCATCAACTAGAAGTGGTTCTTTACCTGAACACGTACTCGATTTTGCTTTCATTCATGCAGCTGCAGAGTCCTGTTTATTCAAATTTACTTTTATAATAATTGTTCAATATATTATTAATTTGATTTGGTTTGTTGTTGATGGTTCTTTAACATACATAATTTAAAAATACAATCATTGTCTTGCGGTTTATTCCTCAAATATCCATCCCCATTTCTTCGAGTATACAAGAAAGTCGAGGGGAGAGCACTCCAGATTTTTTTTTACTTCAATCCGAAACCTTGGACACTGACAGCAGCACAGCACCATGTTTTATATGGAGTTCAGCAACTGTGAATAGTAATTGTAAGCAAATTCTGGAATTTTTGAACATGTAAATTGCAGTTCTTTATATTATTTTGCACTTTTGTTTTCATTTGTTCTATCTCAACAGTGACAGAGAAAATGTGTTATGTAAAAGACTAGGAGAAAGAGACGTGGCCAAAGCCGTAACCCAAAAGAAAGTATTGATCTACAGTAATCCCTCCTCCATCGCGGGGGTTGCGTTCCAGAGCCACCCGCGAAATAAGAAAATCCGCGAAGTAGAAAACATGTGTTTATATGGTTATTTTTATATTGTCATGCTTGGGTCACAGATTTGCGCAGAAACACAGGAGGTTGTAGAGAGACAGGAATGTTATTCAAACACTGCAAACAAACATTTGTCTCTTTTTCAAAAGTTTAAACTGTGCTCCATGACAAGACAGAGATCAGAGATCACAGTTCTGTCTCACAATTAAAAGAATGCAAACATATCTTCCTCTTCAAAGGAGTGCGCGTCAGGAGCAGATCATGTCAGACAGGTAGAGAAAAGCAAACAAATCAATAGGGCCGTTTGGCTTTTAAGTATGCGAAGCACGGGGCACAAAGCTGTTGAAGGTGGCAGCTCACACCCCCTCCGTCAGGAGCAGGGAGAGAGAGAGAGAGAGAGAGAGAGAGATAGAGAGAGACAGAGTTTGTTTTTCAATCAAAAATCAATACGTGCCCTTCGAGCTTTTAAGTATGTGAAGCACCGTGCAGCATGTCGCTTCAGGAAGCAGCTGCACAGAAGGTAGCCAACGTGAAGATAATCTTTCAGCATTTTTAGACAAGCGTCCGTATCGTCTAGGTGTGCGAACAGCCCCCCTGCTCAATCCCCCTACGTCAGGATCAGAGAAAGTCAGCGCAAGAGAGAGAAAAAAGAGAAAAGTAAGTTCGGTAGCTTCTCAGCCATCTGCCAATAGCGTCCCTTGTATGAAATCAACTGGGCAAACCAACGGAGGAAACATGTACCAGAAATTAAAAGATCCATTGTCCGCAGAAATCCGCGAACCAGCAAAAAATTTGCGATATATATTTAAATATGCTTACATATAAAATCCGCGATGGAGTGAAGCCGCGAAAGGCAAATCGCGATATAGCGAGGGATTACTGTATATTATTTATATATATATATATATATATATATATATATATATATATATATATATATACATACATACACACACACACACACAAGCTGTGTAAGCCCATGCTGTAAAAAGCCCGGGGTCCTAGAAACAGGAAAGGACCCAGAAAGAAAACTGAATTGTAGAGTAGTCAGATAATTGAAAGGAACCACTCTGGACGTCTCTCTCCTAGGAGGTTTCATTTTGCTGACGTGCTCACCTCACTTGTGCATTAGCGGTGGGAGGAAAAGTAAAAGGGATAGAGTTTTGCTGATGTTAGCGGCTAAGCGACTTTGTCTTTCTTCTGAGGTTTCGTTTTGCTGATGTGCTGGCCCTGCTTGTGTTATTAGCAGCTAAGTGAGTTTTCTGTTTCCTCTGAGGTGGAGCCCTTAGCCCGACTCCACCTCTCATTTCAAGGACGGGCAGACACACATACTTCCACACATAGACGTTTATATATAAAAAATTTTTACCAAATTTAGTTTTCTAATTTCTACATTGTTACCAAAACACGGAATCTGGGAAATAACAGTTCACTTAATTAGCCCAGGAGTCCAATTCAAAAGAGAAGCTGGTTGGAACAAAAACCTGGACCGAGTTTGGGAGTCCCTGTTAGGCTAATTGGTGACTCCCTAAATTGTTCCCTTGTGAGTATGGCCAACAACGGTTTAGCGTCCCATTCCTAGGTGGATTCCTCCTTTTACTAAGTACTGCCAGGATAGTCACCAGCTTCCCAAGACCATGAACTGGATTAAGCAAAATGGGTAGATGTTTAAATTATTGACACCAGCAATGAGGGACAAAAAAGCAGTGCAGTGAGAAGGTCAAATCATCATTCAGGCTGCCGAACTTTGGTGCTACAGTCTAGCCAGTGCTATTACAATGTACTTAGCGTATGTCTTCAGCTATGTGGTCACTCCGTCACTTCACTTCCGTATTTCTGTCATAATGCCATAAAAGGTGGTGACTGAGAATCCACAGATCTCTTAGAAAATAGAGAAACATAAGAAATATAATAAACGAAAGAAGACCATTCAGTCCATTTGTCGCTCATTTGTTTAGCTACTCCATGACTCGGTAGTTTGTTGCAGATTTTCACAACTCTTCACATAAAGAAGAGCTTCCTGGTTTCACTCCTAAATGCACTTCCTCTTAATTTCCACTAAAGTCCTTGAGTACGGGATTCACTATTTGGTGGAGAGAATTCTCCTGGATCGACTCCATCAACAGTGTTGGGGTGACACATTAAAAGTAACACGCAGTACACAGTCAGTTTACTTTTTAAAGTAATGAGTAACTTAAGTATTACATTGTTTTATTGAACTAAAAATACCCTCATTACTTTAAAAAATTGATATGAGTTTGTGTTATCATCTATTTACCCTTTTCTTTGTCAAGTTCGTTATTGGATTGGTCTACTCCCGCACCCTAAATAATAACACACACATACATAGATTCACACACACTCAGACCCTAACCACAACAGTGCCCTACAAATGACTCACACACAGTTGGCTAACTTTTAGCACTTAAAAACCACACAAATGCTTTAGTTATAACACAACTTGTCACTCTCTCAGCACATCAAGAGACTTATTTATTATCGGCACGAACAACATATGATGTTTTAAATAGACCCCAGACCTAAATGTTACTTTTGGTCTCCAAGAAAATATTAAAACATACAAAGACTCAGTATACTTGAGTATAGGCCATTTATCAGCTTTCTTCTCATAATGTCCCTTCTTTTGAGTGGCACCCTCACTCTCAGCCTTAAAACCCCACAGCACAGAGCTAATGGCAAAATCTCCAGTTACGCCAGGTGCTCTTAGAAATCTACCTCATTACTTCAATCACTCTAGACATAAAGATAAAGCATAGAAAGATGAAAACAAGTTACTATTTATTAAAGAACAATAATAAGTAATAGAAAATAAGATCAATAGTAAAGTCTGGATAAAATAGTCTTAAAAAAAGCTTACTGAAAGGAATCAGTGATGTCAAGGATGAAAGTCCCAGGGCGGCGTTTGATTTAACAATCAATGTTCATGAGAATGCTGTTGACTGACGATCGGATGAAAACTGGTCACACGTGTCTTTGTTTTGTTCTCTGACGTCACTCTTCCATCGTCACTGTTCCTCTTCTTCTTCTGCTGATGTTTCTTTCAGAATGAGGCATATTTATTATAAAGTTTCATGCCATGGTTTCACAGCACATGAATGTTCCAAGCACCTGATTGGCTGGCTGTCAATATGATGGACGAATTTTGCTCCCCAGGTAATAAAGTTCTTTGATATTGCCTCAGCCTTCATTTCCCAGGTCGTAAACCCAATTGATGTCCCAGATGTCTATCCATAAAGTAATCAATAGCCTAAGGTATCAATTCAGGCTTCCTTTCCCAGGCTGTAAAACAAATTAGCACTAAGCTATGAACAACTGTTATAAAAGTCAGGTATAAGGGAAGAGGATATGCCTTTTTTATTATAATGCCTCCTACATCTGAATTCATCTTGTTAGGATTGAGCAAAATATAATATAGAATAAGATGCAGATTTTATACACCATAACAGAGTTACACAGTTACTATAGAAGTTTATTACTCAGAGAAAAAAAGTAGTGTGCATGAAATGACCCGCGTATTCATATGTATTCAATCCTGCAAGGGGTGAGGAGCAAATTTCATGAGCTTATCGCAGGGACCGAGTTATCATCACAGCAGCACTCAGTATTAGGCGAGACGTGGTGGGTGGTGTGGACCTTTGCAGGACGCAATTGCATAACCAATCAGAAAAGAGTGTGCGGCATGCAATCTGCTAACAGAAACCAATAAGCAAAGCGTCCATTTTGTCTCCATCCAGCTATTTGCCATCGATATGTTGAATCGGCCTGATCACGTGACGCAGCGGCCAATGTTTATACCGTGAATCTTTGGGAATGGAAAAAAAAGGGAGGCTGAATGTTATTTACTTCACAGCACATGAAGAACTAAACATAGTTATAAAAGAAAAGAAAGTTCATCTCTGAGCTTAAGATTTAATCAGTGCCTGAAGTGGAAAACAAATAAGTGTCGGGAATTTCTGTTTTTGTAATCTCCTTGATTTAGTTAGCCAATAAAAGGTGTCATTTCACCCTGCTTTCTCCTGTATCAATCTATGGCTAACGCGGTACAACACTCTGCTGCTCTGTAAACTTCTTGGTCTTTGGTCCAAGGTGAATTTCAGATTTTACCCGATTTCTAAGTGGTAGACTTTGCCACCTCGATGTACATTGTGACAGACGACCGGCTATGGACTCCAGTCGTCACCCCCAGGCCGCTAGGAGGAGCCCTCCGGACAGCATATTTGTGCCCCGAGTTCCAGCAGGGCCTCATGGACTTTGTAGTGTTGTGACACAGCCCTGCTGGATACCTTGGGGGCCGCCAGGAGTCGCTGTAGGGGGGCTAGTGGGCTCTGGCATGCCCTATAACCCGGGAGTGCATCTCAGTCACGTGACTGGAAGAAGCGATGTGCTCCCGGGATGAAGGACTGTTTGCCCTGACCCAGAAGGAAAACGGACTTGTGGGTTTGGCTTGGAACCACTTCCGGGTCAGGGGCTATAAAAGGACTCTGGGAAGCCCAGAACACCGAGCTGAGCTGGGAGGAAGGTGGGCTAAGTGTCTGGGCGAGGAGGTATTGGTTTAAAGAAGAGTATTGTAGTTAATGAGTGTGGAGTGGAGGGTGCTTTGTGCACAGTATTATAATAAAAAGAAGAATTATTGTACTTTCACCTGGTCTCAAGAGTGGTACCTGAGGGTTCGAGAGGTGGACACAAGCTTCATCTTTTACAACATACATTAGGTTTGGAGGGTGGGGAGAGGTGGCTTGGCTTGGAAAAATGGGCATATTTGATACGTTTTTAAGCTTTTCCTCCATTCCCCATAGCCAACAACGTAAAGCGTCAGTGCGGGCAAGATATTTTTTAAAAATTTATCGAAAACACTTAACATTAGAACACAATTTCTTGTGGCAAATGCATATATACCATGTCTGTGAAGAACACCAAACTTATCCTTTCCAGAGGTTCCTTCTTGTAGGTCTTGGCCTTTGAACCCCAGTAGTTTTTCTGTTTGCTGTCATTTTCAATTATTAATAAAAGATGGCATGGAGATTACCTAAGATTGTTGTTTTTTACGTTTCAGATGCCTTACCAGGATGACTCTAGTCTTGTATAGGATGACACTTTCAGGTAGCGCCATGGTGAGTGTGTCATTAAGTCTTTGGGATCTTGTGTGTATTTGTGAATGGACACGGCTGTTGACCGGAGTTTTTATTTTCTTCTCCCCTTTCAACTGGCCATATCTTGAATAATTATGGTAATTTAACTTTATGCTGAACTTTATCACGAGATTCATTCTCCTTTATTGTGTGTTTAATACTGATAAACCAGAAATCTGAGTGAAATTCAATATGCAGCAAAACATGAAATTTCACAAAACTGTGACTTTTTCAGTCAGCAAAATTTGTGTCATTGACACGTTAGGAAGGGCTTTAAAATTTATAATATAGAAAACTTTTTTCCTCTTCATTTTGATCACATCTGTAAGTTTTTCCATCCTGTGTAAAGCATGGGATTTAGTTTTTTCGGCCATGTGTGTGATTGTATTAGCAAGGCCTCACTGGCTAAGCTCAGTTCTGCTCCATATTTGTATCTTATCTGTAATCAGTCACATGTGCAGACACAGGACCACCGCATGCTATTCTTTTTACCCGTCACCTTCACGTTTACTCGACTCTGCCCCAAAAACATGATTACAAAGAAAAAAAAAAAAACTTTCCCTTTTATTTTTACGTGGGCCCTCTTTCAGAAAAAATTACAGGCCCAAAAGACGTGCACGGTTATGCCAAATCATTAGTGAGCAATATTGCTGTCATCCACCCCTGAAAATGTTAAAAAACAAATCAAAAACTCTTTAAGTGAGTTTTGCAAGTTTGAAATGGCATGCAAAATTAGACTTTTGTGTATTTTCCAAAGCCGTATATGGAATAAAATTAATTTTTACTCATCACTGGCGATTAATTTGATATGCATAACTTTGTATGGAATGACCCTGTCCGGGATAAGCTGGCCCGAGTGTGTGCTTGGTGTGTGCTTGGTGTGTTTGTGTGTGTCCTGCGGTGGGTTGGCACCCTGCCCAGGATTGGTTCCTGCCTTGTGCCCTGTGTTGGCTGGGATTGGCTTCAGCAGACCCCCGTGACCCTGTGTTCGGATTCAGCAGGTTGGAAAATGGATGGATGGATGGATGGATGAAAGAAGATTTTCTATGTAATTGTTATATGAGGATAAATCAAAAAGTCATTTGAAAATTATGCGTGGTAACAGCAAAGGTTAGAAGCTGATGCCATAAAACACGTTCCCGATGGCTCATGGGTAGTTCACGCACACACAGCGCAGTACTCTGCTGTTACTCTAATCAGATGAATATGGACGCTCCACTGCAGGACTGCTCCACTGATGAACGATGCGCCATCGTGAGATTTCTTTGGGCAGAGGGAGTGAAACCTGCAGAAATTCACCAAAGGATGTTAACTTGTGCAGATCAGTAATCTGTTTGGGTAGCCATCTTGTGCAAGCTTTACGGCTCCCCAAGTCATCATGCACTATGGCAGATGTGGATCCATAGCTGATATCCAAATGTGCAGCAACAACGGACAACATAATCTGTTGAAGACGCTTACCATGTCGATGTGAGCTTGTGTGCGTAATGCTGATGGTCGACTAGATCGAGCTTCATCAATTTTATTTGTTCTTCCCACTTTAAACCTTTCTAGCCATTTATAAACTTTTCGTTTAAGTCTTGCTGTACTGAGCCAACATCCTTGGGTGAATTTCATCAGGTTTCACTCCCTCTGCCCAAAGAAATCTCACTAATAATTTATAAATAATTTTTTGCATTTATATAGCGCTTTTCCCACTACTCAAAGCGCTCAGAGTCCCTATGGGCATTCACGGGATTCGAACCGGCAACCTTCCGATTACCAGTGCAGATCCCAAGCCTCAGAGCCACCACTCCGTTGTTCAGCAGTGGTGCAACTCTGCAAAGAATCGTCCATGTTCATCTAACCTTGGCTTCATCTAGACTATCAGCAGACTGCTGCACTGTGCGTGTTCGGACTACCCATAAGCCATCGAGGACGTGTCATATTGTGTCCGCTTCTATCTGTTGCGGATACCATGTAATTTTCAAATTGCTTGTACTTTTTGATATACCTTCATATTGTTGTACTATTATCTTATTAGATCTGTGGATATTTGTAAGCTCTCTGATGCTGTACTCGATGAAAAGCACTACACAAGAATAAAATGAAACTGAAAACAGCTGAATTGATATTATGTATCTTTCTGTCTTGCCAGGTAGCTGGAGCTGAAGACACGAGAACGTGAGACCTAAGAAGACACGCCAGCCTCAGAACCTGAAAGAAGACTCCAGTGGAAACACATTTATGTATTTATGGACCCATAGAAAACACGTTTGTGTCTCTACTTACAATTCAGTAGCAAAATCCAAAATCTTGGATGCTGGGAGAAGCGTGTCACCATCTTAAATGTTCTCCAAGTGATGATGCGATGATCCACAGTCATATGGCTGCCAAGCCACGTAATGGTAGAGTACATTACAAGCAAAATTACGGTATAAGAATAAATAAATGTCATGGTAAAAAATGACCAGAAAATTAAAAAAAGTAGTAAAAATGGGTGCAAAATGTCACATAGATTATAACTACAATAAATAAACCCGCCTTGACTCACTACAGCAGTAAACATCCATCGGTACCCCAAATTCAGACCACATCTACAAAATGTATTCACTGTACAGTAAAGAAAATGCTTATTAAAAACTCCATTTTTACATTTAGTTGCATAGAGAGGAGAGAGGTGAGGATCACACACTGACAGAGCGCATTGCTGCACCCACCACACGACAAACCAACTCAGGATCCCAGATTAGTGCAGCCATTCAACGGGTGATACCTCAGTGTGGCTGAGTTAGTTTATTGTGTTTTATTTTAGTGAACATTCTCAAAACTGTTTTTTTTAATACTGAAATGCTTGTTTTATATATTGTGAATTTTGTTTAATATGAATGCAATCGGTGTGTCTTTTGTATAATAGGTTCCTGTTTGCCTGTTGTAGCAGGTGGGGCTTTAATTAATGTAACACCCATAGGATGCCCATGTAGCGTACAGCAGACTCCTGGCAAAAGCTGGATGATGCTGGACTATACAGCGCCACACAACCCCAAAGTCCTGGCCACAATACAATGCCTTCTCTCTTCCTTCAGGCCTTTTATAAGCACCCAGATGTGTTCCAGGTGTGTTCCTGGCAATCTCCCACCGACACGCCCCAGTGTGGCAGAAGTGCCGGCTGCATCCTCGGAAGCACTCCGGGTGTCCCTGCTCGTCTTCCCCCCAGCATTTATGGGTGTGGCAGAAGTACTGAGGTCCAGGGTCCCCAAGGCATTGGGGCGCCCCCTAGCGGTGCCCCTACTGGGTTGAGCTTCAAAGCCCTGTACCCGTGGCCACCAAAGGCACCAGGGTGGTCGCCCCCACATGGTCTGAGGGAGGTGTAAACCCTCCTCCAGTCCTCCAAGTCATCCCGGCCGGGTCGCCCCCCCCCCCCAGCCATCTGCGACAATATATACTAGTTATCCCTCTTGGCTTTGCTCGCGTATTAGTGAAACAGGACAGTGATGATGGCCCGGCCCAGCTCTCTACACCTGATGTCCCTCTTCCCCTTCCCCTCGGCCCGCAGCCTCTGTCTCCGATTAGAGTGAATATATCGCTTCTGCAAGTGAACCCTGATTCTTAGTGCAATGAGTGCACTCCCTGTTGTGTGCTCTGAATGTCAATAAAGTCAATTCGATTCAATTCAGTTCTTTTCTGCTTTCATCCGACCTTTTTTTCTTGTAGGGTTGTCGCCCCCATGTGGATCTGCTTTGTAATTACCGTTCACATTTCTTTCTGATTCTTTCTGTTGTATGCTGGAATGTTGCAGGAATAGAAATGACAAACGTTCCTGTGATTTTTGGGGTTCTCTCGATATTATTGGAATACCAAAAGCAAGTGCCACCCTCTGATATTGTGTCTATTGTTTTGGTTCCTCAGAACAAATCGAGCAGACAATTTGCAATTTTTTCACAAAATTTGTTAGGTTCTGTCTTTATATTTTTTTACTACACACTTTCACACAATTGTTAGAAAAAAGCATCAGGTCTGTTCACACAACCTCTAGAGGCCATAATATGAAGAACTATGGGACACCCGCCAATTTATAGGGTAGGGGGCAGTTCCTAGTGGTGATTATTTATTTATTTATTATATTACATATCTTACACATCAATATTGCTGCTACTTCTTCATCTTGTCCTTGCACAAGGTCTTGTCTTGTTTGTGTTTTAATTTTAAACTTAAATTTAAATTTTAATTATATTTTTAATTTATTATTTGCACGTCATGTTGTTACACTGTGGACCCGGAGCTTCGCAATTTCGTCTATCTGTATACTTGTATATGGTTGAGATGACAATAAAGTTCACTTTGACTTTGACTTGAGGTGGTCCCACCCCTTGACACATGGAACGTGAAAGAGGCCTAGAAAAGCTCCTGGTAAGCTTCATCTCCCTCCTCCCGACTCTGGCTCCCCAGAGTGGTGACTGCTGGCTCCTTTTATAACGCCCTTCCAGCAGCACTTCCGTGTATGGTGAAAAACCCACCCAAGATGGCTCAGCAGCTGTTGCAATACCCCCTGGCGGCACCCCTGGACCACAACAGGACTGTAGATAACTCCAAGTCCCATGAAGCCCTGTGGGAATCCAAGGCACCACTGCAACCCATGGGGGCTGCCATCTAACATCCCGGGGGTGGTACTGTTCTGCCCACACTTGCTCCTCCGGTCCTCTCAGTGAAGAGGCGTCCCGGCCGGACAAAGACCCCCAGCCTTCTGTGACAACAGTAATACAAAATGTTCTTGCACATCACTCCCCACAAATGAACCCCATCATCACCTGTGATTCCAAGTCGTGAAATCTGACGCTCTCAAGGCAACAGGATCCAGTAATGCTTTAGTCGTTAAGTGTGACATGCTCTCCAACTCAAAGTCACGCAGTGTGATGTTGACCCTGATTGGTCACAACTGTTTTAGGGTGACTTCAGACTTGGACTTGAGGATAGCAGGATAGACTTTAGCTTTCTGTGACCCTCTATTGGGTTAGTGGGTTCAATAAAAGGACCAAAAGAGGGAAATATGTCAGGGTGAGTGGTGCGGTGGTTAAGGCTTTGGGCCTGGGGCTTTAACACTGAGGTTGTTGGTTCAGATCCTGCTACCGACACCGTGTTGTAGCGAACTCCCCTAATTGTTGAATGAGGAGCCCGGAACACACGAAAAACTCCTACTCTTAGGAAAAATACTACTATAATGTCCGAAAACCAACAGAACCTTAGACCCAATTTTGATGTCCCCAGATGGAGTTGTTTATGGATTTATACAAAAAAAAAAAATGAAATAATTACCCAACAGTTGTTTAGCCAAATCAAAAGAATATATATTATAAACCAAACCAATAATAAACACCAGTTAAATCACTCCTTATCCAAAAATAAACCCTAAGTAATAGGACCCCCCCTTTTACCCTTATGCAATATCCAGAAAGAAAGCCAGGAAAAGAAACAGAGATATATCCTATTTAACAACACCCCCCATAAATTCACAGTAAATATCTGTAGGAATACACCTATATACACATATATACAAATATAAATTAGATACACAGTCTCACAATCCCCACTCGTTCCCCAGTCCCTTTTATATATAGTTGATTTAAAGAGTTTAGCCACTGGGAAGTCTGTGAATAATCCAGTAATCCAGTCACTAAGCTCCGCGGACTAGAAAACTGTATTTAAAGGTAAAAAGGAGCAATCTCACCGGCTTGGCGACGATTCTTCGTTAAAAACTGCAATCCGTCTCACCCGGGAGTCTGAGCGTTAGCGTCCTTCCATGGCCGCTGCCCTCATCACAAATCCAACTTAAAGCCGTGCACTCCGAAGATCCTTCCGATTAGCCCGCACAGCTCTTCGTTGCGTCCAACCGTGATTTCGGAGCCTTCCGTGCTTTACCAATCGCTTCTTTTACCAATTCCGTTCCCCTTCCCAGCTACTTCTTTAAACAAACTTCCTTCTTCTCTTTTTTTTTTTTAAACTACGCGCCTCCTTGCCTTTTAAGGAAGATGTACGTCACACCAAAGTTCATTTTGGCAAGGACCCTCAGGCGTTGTTTGGACCACTACTCCCCTTAAAGAGATATCCCCTAAACATTAATTGCCGGGGACATCATCACTAAAGGGCAAGCGGCAGAAACAGTTAAAAGCATACAATAAAAACAATATGTGACAACCGTTACAGTGTGTCCACAAACAAGTCGCTTCATCTGCTTGTCCCCGAATTGGAAAAGGAAATGGAACCAACTAACTGCAGCTCAGATGTTGTAAGTCACGTTGGGTAAAGGTGTCAGCCTAAGAAATAAAGATACTGAGCACACAATTGGAGTTTGAGAGGATGTAACTTTATTTTTATTTGAAATTCAAACAGTTTTGACTAACAAATAACCAACTGACCTGCTGATTTCTTTTTAAACAATTACCATCAATTAAAAAGTAAAGTCAAAATATGGCATCAGAAAAAAAAAATGATAGGTCATCACAAATGATCAGAATCAGTCCAAAATGCTTGGCAGTTCTAATGAATCAACTCACAATGTGCTGCCGTGTTGGAAAAGACAGCAAAAATAAGGCAATGGGATAAGGAACAGGAAGAAAGGAAAAGTCAAAATGGCGTTGGTCGAAAGCCAGGGAGAAAAATAAAACTTGAAGTATCAAAGCACAATTCGTAAGAACATAAGAAATGTGACAAACGAGAGGAGACCATTCAGGCCATGAAGCCCGTTTGTTTAGTTGATTGCTAAGCTGTCCTGGACGTTTTGCTCAGACTATGCAACTAGTGAGACCACATCTGGAGTGTTGTGTGCAGTTCTGGTCACCACACCACCAAAGTGACATAACAGCACTTGAAGCCGTGCAGAGGAGAGCAACCAGGGACATCCCAGAACTTAAGGATGTGTCCTACTGTGACAGACTCAGGGACTTAAACCTGTTTAGCCTCGAGCAGAGGAGACTGCGTGAGGACCTAAGGAAGGTCTTCAACATCCTCAAAGGCATTGATCAAGTTGATTCAGCCAAAATCTTTCAACAGTCAGTCACATACTCGACACCAGTGGAAATAAAAGGGAAATCTTAACTTCTGTGCCATGCAATATTATGGAAACTGTAATAAGAAATGTAACTATAATAAGAAATACATTGGAAAAGTTCCTTCATGAAAATAATACACTAAGTAACAGTCACATGGATTTACGAGAAACCATAATATGTTAGTAATCGGGTCTCCTAGTGAGTTTGTTGGCTTTAGAGGTACATCAAGAGGATGACCTAACATTGAAATTCAGGTTGTAGTAAGAAATGTGAGGTCCAATGCTTGAACAGATTGGGTGTTGAGCAGGGTCATGGGGTCCAGTGGCGGTTGGGCTTCTGTTGGCGAAGTCCATCAATCGTCAATCCGTCAATCACATACTCAAGGAGACCAGTGGAAATGAAAGGGAAGCACATTGAGGACTGAAGCCAGGAAGCACCTTTTTTACGCAAAGAACATCAAAAAAATTGACAAACAAGACGAGACCATTCAGTCCATCAAGCCTGTTTGTTTAGCTAAGCTCTCTCAATATCTCATCCAGATCCTTCTTAATGGTTCTCAAGGTTTTTGCTTTAGTATTGTATCGTAAGGAAATATTGTATTTGAAAGTATAACACACAAAGTTCTGAGCCCCTAAATAGCAAGAACACTAACTAGTAAGATATTTTTTTTTTAGCAAAATCCAAAATCTTGGATGCTGGGAGAAGCGTGTCACCATCTTAAATGCTCTCCAAGTGGTGATGTGATGATGCGTCACTTCCAAGAGCCACTTGATGGTACAGAACATTACAAGCAAAACGGCGGTAAAAGAATAAATAAATGTCGTGGCAAGAAATGAATACAACGTTTAAAAAAAAGTAATAAAAATAGGTGCAATATGGCACATAGATTATAAACTACAATAAATAAACCCCCCTGAGTCACTGCAGCAGTAAACATCCATCGGTACCCCAAATTCAGACCACATATACAAAATGTGTACAGTAAAGAAAATGCTGATTATAAACTCCACTTTACATTTACTTGCATAGCTTAAAAGGATATATATATATAAATATATACAGTCGATTCCGCTTAATTGGGCCACCGGTTAATTTGAGCAGTCACTTATTTGAGCCAAATCTCAAGGAATGAAAACCAAAATAATAAACTAATACATAATTTAAATGCTTAATTGGGACAGTAGCAGACGCGTGCTGCAAGTCAGTCATCTATCATCGCCCGTCGAAGAAGCACTGGTAAGTTTAGATAGTATAATCTTAGAGTGGAGTAGCACATGTCTGCTTAATAGTCTACCGTCACCACTACCGAACCATATTCAGTTACCCCTACACCACCTCACACGTACGTATAATGTATAAGCAAACTTTTTTTTTGTCAATTTTATTTATAAAATTATAACCCTTACCAAGTTGCCAAGAAATTATTTTACACTTTCAAGTAAAATTGCTTTGCTGGATAAAATTAAAAGCCAGCCATTTAATTCAAGCCATCGTAGGCTCGCTGAGATAACTGGTGTACCAAAATATATATTCATAGTGCGTCTCTTACGTCTCTTATACATACCATACCATAGTGTGGCTCTTATACATATAAGATATATATGTATATATATATGCTTTATTTTAAAAGGAAAACAAGGAATATTGTTGAAAGTTGTGAAGTCCTGGTGGGTTTCAGTTGAACTCTGTGACATTCTGCGCGTCTCTGTAATGCGAGCTGTGAAACTCATTAAGGAACATCTCAAGGTCACACCGCGCCGGACTATGAGGACACTTGGAAATTATTCAGTTCTTACAACAAGAAAATCAACTGAGTGAGGAATGGGCATTACAGAAAAGATGAACTGCAAAAGGACAAAGTACAAACTTACAAAAACAAAAGACAGACTACACTTGATGCATTTTTGCAGCATTAAATTGTATGTATTGTACATACCTAATTATTTTACTTTAGAATTTATTATTATTTTTTTCTTCACAGCTTATATTATTTTCTTATAATTTATATTTGGGTTCAATAATTTTATTAAAATATTGAAAGAAAATTATTTATTGTTTAATTTTATGTGGAATTCGCTTAATTGGGGCAGCCGCTTAATTGGGACAAAATGTCGTAGTTCTAATGTGTCCCAATTAAGAGGAATTGACTGTGTATATATATATATATATATATATATATATATATATATATATATATATATATATATACTAGACAAAGAGCCCATTTCGACAAAGTAAGATGAAACGGGCACGAATGGAATAGTAATAAGTATAAGCACCACAAACCTGATATAGGTGTATTGAATGAATGTGTAATTAGGCCTCGAGCTGTAGTCGAAATTGCCTTTCAGGCCTCGAGCTTTAATTGAAGTCGCCTTTCTCTTTGAATTTTCGCGGCCATAAATCCGCCGCCTGCCGCGATGTCGGTCTCGTAAGGTTTTTCGGGCAGCTACACAAAAGGTGACTGCGCATTCGGCTTCAGACGGATGTGAGTGAGTGAGTGAGTAGGCTGGTGAATTATATATAAGATATATATGTATATATATATATATATATATATATATATATATATATATATATATATATATATATATATTTATATATATATTTATATATATGCTTTATTTTAAAAGGAATACAAGGAATATTGTTGAAAGTTGTGAAGTCCTGGTGGGTTTCAGTTGAACTCTGTGACATTCCGCGCGTCTCTGCAATGCGAGCTGTGAAGCTCATTAAAGAACATCTCGAGGTCAAATCACACGTCGGACTATGAGGACACTTGGAAATTATTCAGTTTCATTTGATATTACATGATAGAAATGAACTACTAGTCACAGCAAATAAACAATAGTTGCTACAAAAAAAATCCCAGAATCTGTAGAACTCTTATTTTGAGGTCTTGGGACCTTTAGATTCCCCTTTCTTTAAAAGTGCAAAAAACTCTACAAACATTAAAATTATTAAAAACGAAAACCTTTTAGGTATGTTGTTGCACATTCCGTTTGGTCTTCCTAACACGCAGTATTTACATGCGTCACGTAGCTTATAGAAAAGTAAACTTCCCTGCTGAATTAGAATATTCAAAGAGTCGAGACGAGAACAGGCCATTCTGCCCACCAAATCTCACCAGTCCTCTCCACTTAATTCTTCCAAAGTAACATCAAGTCGCGTTTTGAAGGTCCCTAAAGTCCTGCTGTCTGCCACACTACGTGGTCCAGTATTCCAAGTGGCTCTCTGTGTGAAGAGAAACTTCCTAATGTTTGTGCGAAATGTCCCCTTAACACAAACAGAAGCAGTGGGACACTCAAAGCACTCCAAACACTCGTACAGACATTCTGGAGAATTTTGGAAGCCAAAAAAGATGGACGTGTGAAAAGGTGGCGTACAAAATAATAGCCTAATAAATCAAAATCAAATGAGCCAATGAATAAACATAATGAAATAAAACGTCCTTACGCTAACTTGACGACTGCAGTCCCTTATTAATTCTACCAGCTGACGTTTGTTGTAACAAAGAAACCAGAAGCTGCGTGTCGCCATTTTTTACTGGTGGGGCAAGATGACTGACATTGTCACATGGACCTCCTGTGACATGCATAGCAGCCACAAATAATAATATCGGCCACAAAATGGTGCTGACCAACCAAAAAAACAGCATAAGATGATGTAACTGTCATAACATTAACAAAATAAACAAGTAGTACTAGGGTGTTGTACCGTGTTAGCCATTATGAATGTAGAGAAAAGCCAAGCAAAATGACACCTTTTATTGGCTAACTAGAAAGATTACAATATGCAAGCTTTCGAGGCAACTCAGGCCCCTTCTTCAGGCAAGATGTAATGATTACATCTTGCCTGAAGAAGGGGCCTGAGTTGCCTCGAAAGCTTGCATATTGTAATCTTTCTAGTTAGCCAATAAAAGGTGTCATTTTGCTTGGCTTTTCTCTACACAAAATAAACAAGAAATAAATGTATTTAATTTCCAAAACTATGAAAACACTACTCAACCCAGACTAAAACAGAAGAAATTAATCCTTTATGGTCTGTTTAGGATAATAAAAAAGGTGTAGTCAGCAGGATTGTGAGTTTCTTTAATAAAAAGAGGGTCTAAGAACAAAGCATAAAGTAAACGGATCTTTCAGATGTGAGCGATGGCCGGCAGCTTATCCCGGCCAACACATCCAGGCCGCTAGATGGAGTCCTCCCTGCAGCATGGAGGTGCCCCGGATTCCTGCAGGGCATCGTAAGAGATGGAGTTGGCTGGGTGCCATGGGTGCCATCAGGTGACGCTGCAGGGAGACACAGGGATTTCTATTTTCCCTAGTCACGGGGATGGAAGAACAGAAGTAAGAAAAATATAAGTCTTCAACTGACCGGGAAGTGCTAGTGAATCACATGGACTGAAGGACAGGTCATGGACTATTTAAAGGACTATGGGAAACCCAGCAAGCTGAGCCAGAGTTGGGTGGTAGTGTGACGGAGCTGCTGGGAGGAGAGAAGGATTTATTGTATTATTGATTATTGATTTATTTGTTTATGGTGGTGTTTGTGGTGTCTACTGTGGCACAAGATCAGAAAGAAGAAATTAAAATTATTTCTGGTACTTTTACCTGGTGTCTGGACGTTTGTCTGGTGGGTTTCACGGGGCAACAGCGACCGCTAGTGTCACACAATATTTGCTATTTCACTAAAAATGCCCCCAGACCTTTCTTAATGGTGTATTTCCTTTTTTTTTGTCATTATATCTCTGGAGTCGTCAGGATTTTTTTCGTGGTGGACTGAATTGTCAATAACGACTCATTCAGTGGGTTTCGTAAAATCTAGGCATGCTTTCGAATGCAGGGAATCCAACACGAGTTCATTTTTATCTTAGATTACCTTTAAAAATACTTTCTCTAAAGAACTGGAGTGATTATAAAACTTTTTATAATGCTCAAACAGCAATGAGAGAGCAATTCAAAGTAAAGCCATGTTGCTGTGTCATTAGCTTGACTATGCCTATTTCGGCTCAAATTGTAATTATCAGCTGAAATGCCAGACGTCACAATGATTAATTAATTCCAAATATTTGTACTAAAGCACAGAAAATTACCCTTTGGCCTGCCATCTGTGGCGTTATCTTGCTAAGAACGTCTCATGAGAGCTGCAGCATTAGATATAATTATATGAGTAGCCAGAGAGTCTATCACAGCCATGTTGTAGTTTTATATTGTATTATATTTGTAAGAATGATGATGTAGAAAGGTCATTCACTGATTAAGGTTTGCTTGACTCACAAATGTACGTTCACGTCAGTCCCGTGGAAATCAGGAAAGAGGCAGCAGTCAAATAAAACCACTTGATAAGTGCGATATACATTTACATTTATAGTCATTATGGCTATTGCTCCACAATTGCTAATAACTTTGACTTCTCAAGTTTAGCTTCAGAACAATAAATGGAGGGACAGGCCACTGATTCGTGTACCCTTACTGTACAGCTCTGCGTCTCTGATCGTGTCACCAATTTTTTTGCATTGAAGTTTATCCGGGAGCTTGAATACAACATGTACCTTCTTAGTTCATGCAACTAAAAAAACACATTTTTATCGATTTTAAAATAAATAAATGAAAAATAGCTGTTGGTCTGCATATTAGTCAAGAAAATTATTCACATCAATGATAAAGAATGAAACGTTCCTCAGATGTGTAGAAATTCCCAATTGAAGGACGTTATCTGGTAATATCATCTAGCTGGAAAATGTGGATAAGTCATTAATTTTCTGGTCGCAATCTGAGATCCACTAGTGTCCGCTCTAGTCTGACAGTTCACACAATTCGATTGCCATTTGAAGTGGTTGTGTCCAAAGAATACAATTGGGTTAATCTCCAGTGTAGGCCAGAGTCCTTCTTGAAGAACCACCAGCCAGTCTCCTCCAGCCAAGGCCTGGTTCCCCTCCTATTGTTGTAGCTGTCAACTATTCACCACTGAGTGGGTCTTTTTCAGTCGGAGGTTTCTTTTCTCCATCGGCCACATCATTTTTTTGTGTATCCTTGGAGGGCAAGGTGCTCATTTGATCCAATTCCGCTTCAAAATTCATGCTATCTCCTTGCTCATCTTCATCAAATTTCTTACGCTTGAAAAAGCCACACTAAAAACACAAAGAAGGCGTAGTGAGGAAAGATTCATACGTCTCCTTACTCTAAGCATGCAGAAGCCAACTTGTAGGTCCATGTAAAGGCACCAGCCAGACGTTCCCTTTAGTTGATGAGAAATTAGAGCAGCAATGGTGCACTGATGAACTAAATGTCCTTACCTTATAGAAAACAACGATGAGAAGTAATAGAAACAGAAGACCGCCACCAGCTCCCACACCATAAACAAAATGCAGGTTCAGCTCAATGGTCAGGTCTACATGCGTCGAGATCTGGGAAAACAAACGAATATTAAAGACAATTCAGCACTGAGGTGTTATTAGGAAGGTTTCCATATGTTGCTTTGCACCAAAGACCAGAAAGAGAGAAATACATGATGGCAGAACAATAGGAAACAGAATGAAGTGCCTACCTCAGCAGTATGGTAGCGACCCTGTCTTTTGGAATCCTGGAACAGAAAAGAGGCGTGACATCAAGAATATGTCAATGTTCAAGAACACTGATGGAGCAATGCTAAACTTATACAGATATAGTGAAGTGAATTGGAGTTAACTTTATTGCCCATATAAACTTACATCCATCCATCCATCCATTATGCAACCCGCTATATCCTAACTACAGGGTCACGGGGGTCTGCTGGGTCCAATCCCAGCCAACACAGGGCGCAAGGCAAGAAACAAACCCCGGGCAGGGCGCCAGCCCACCGCAGGGCGCACACACTTGATGCAACTGGTGCCACTCACATGCACACTGTACATATATAAATAATAACATAAGAATAAATATCCCTAAAATTCTGTGACTATGTAACACCTCAATAGGACCCACACCTGTTTGTGTGGTGTACTGCCGTGGGAAAAAAGCTGTTCTTATGGTGTGTTTCATAATAGACGTCATACTCTAGCCAGAAGGAAGTGCCCGGGAGAGTCCATGACCAGGGTGATTTTTATTGGCTATGCCTGGCAGTCCTGTTGGCGTGTAAGTCCTGCAGTGATTACAACAGCCAGCCACCTATATTGTCTGATAGGCCGCAGAGTGTCCTCGTCTTGAGACCGTGAGACTATTAAGATTAGTGTTTTATTATGAATGCTCTCTTCATCGTTTCTATGTAATTCCTCATCGTAATGTTGACACCTTTCTCAGTTCGAAACCCGATAGACCGCAGGGCTGAGGGAGTTATACTGTGGAATGTCCAGGAGAAGATGGGAGGCCACTTGACCAGATTGGCTTTCCGCTATTCGGAGCTCAATGGTAAGATTAATGGAAATATGCTGACGTACCGCCGAAAGCATCGCCAATAGGGGGCATCCAAAGGGGCCCTGGCTGGTTTATTGTGTGGAACAGATTGTGGAGAAACCCTGTATTTCAGGACACCAGCAACAGCACCATTCATTAAAGTTAAAAAGGTGATTAAAGGTTCATTTATTCAAAGTTAAAAGCTGTGATAAAAATCTTCACTACGCATTAGCCTAAAATTTGCAGCACTTTGGCATACGGTGGGATTAAATAAATGTCTGCCATCAAAAAACAATAAAAAGCTCACTCAGAACTCGCCGAACTCTGTTGTTCTCCTTCTATTACATTCTGAAAAACAGCATAACCATGAGCTAGAGAAAATGTCGCAGTTCATTCTGTTCCTTCGCGGCTTAGCTCCATTGATTAATTTGCGTTTGTTCTTTTGATTTCTCTTGTATTTTTCATATTTTAAAAAGTGCTTAACGTTCATTGTTGATTGGTGTCATGAATTTAATGATGATCTGCAGATGGACAGCCACCCATACTGTCTGATAGGCCGCAAAGTGTCCTCGTCTTGAGACCGTGAGACTATTTAGATTAGTGGCTTTCTCTTGAACGCTGGGCTGTGCATTGCTTAAAAATGTCGTGTAATCAGCTCAGTTCAGATTTATTACCGCATGTGGTGTGCAGAGTAACATGAAGTGCACACGTGATCGAGTGTGTCACGCGGCCACCGTCTGCCTGAATCGCGCCTCATCACAATTGGAGTTTTCTTTTGAGCGTGTCATGTTTCATGTCTGATTTTGCAATAGCGTAACATCCTGAAAACAGGTTTTTGGGTTTGGGAGATTTTACATTTTTTTGGATATATTGTTTTGTAAGGAATGACCAGTCATTGCATAAATTCCGATCTGGACCCATGCATTTCAGATTAAAATGAACTCACTGAAAGTTGTTGAGCAAGGAAACAGCAGTAGCTGCTATCTTTGATGACAACCCACTTTTGCCCAATGCTCCTATTTAAATTTCATGGACGCTGTTCAAATCGTATTCCACAGCACACTCCTTCTGCCTGATGGGAATTGTAGTCCCCACAATGTTGCAGATGAGATGAATATGGGGGATCGGGGAGTAGGGCTGATTATTGATATTAAACGACTTTCTTCCTAGATCAGTTGTGTGAATTTAACTGGTTGAGAAACAGCATAGTTTGTGATTTTAATTTTTTTTTTCCATGCAGACTTGATTTCCCTGGAATCACAAATGCATCACTATATCTTAAAAGTAGTTCCATGGTCTGGCTCCCTCCATGCATTCATCTCTCCACTTTCTAAACCTGCTTATCCATAACAGAGATGCAGGGATGCTGGAGCATATGCCAGTCAGCGTGAGGCTCAAGGCACAAACAATCCCTGGACACACACACACATGGACAATTAGGCCTCGCTAATCCACCTAACTTGCTCGTCTTTGGATTGGTGAGGAAACCGGAGCACCTGGAGGAAACTCATGAGGAAGTGAGAAGAACATACAAATTCCACCCAGGACTTGAGCCCTGGAGTCCATGTTGTGAAACATCAGCACCTCCATTTATGTTGCATTTCTCTTTATGAGTTTGTAACTACTTTGTTTCACTTGTAAAGAATTCTATATCTGATATAATCCCGTCACTCAGGACTTACCTCCGTACCAAACTGAACATAGAGGTTCTGGTCATATGTAAGATAGGCCTTGCTCTGAATCGTCACATTCTTGGTCTCAGATGAAAAGCCCAGTTTCTGAAAGACAATGAAGTAGACGCTGAAGAAAGGTCTCATGCTTGAAATCTACCGCTACTCTCATACACCCTGACGTCAGAGCTCGACGTGTTACAAAAGTGAAGTCAAATAAAGTCCCCTGCTGAATCACCTTTGGGTGCGCAGACATGTTGAAATACGCCTCCCCTTCAAACGTGAAGTAGACGGGTGTTGATTGGTTGAGAGATTTGATTTCGCAGTGGTACACGATACATCGGGTTGCAGGACATTCCTGAAGGGTACCAGGAAAAAAGAATGATGTGTTTGGATGGAAATGAGGACTTCCTGAGTGAGTCGGGCCACATCTAGAACACCACGACCTACCTGTTTCATCTCTTCAGTTTTCTCCTCGACTTTCTTTTGGGAACAGTTTGCATTCTGAAAAAGCAACACAAGAAAAATGTGTCATTAAAATATCTGTATCTCCACCCTAAATGAGGTGCCATTTTTGTTATCTTGCATAGTCACAAAGCTTTGGAAATTCCTGCTTTTTCCTGTTCACTCACTAATACGTTGTCCACGTTACTTTTCCCTGGTGTCATAAACCAACACTTAAACACTGAATAGATTAGACTTAGAGATCCATACAAAAATGTCAAAAGAGTGTAGTCCATCATAGTTTGAGAAACATTTCTACCAGCTTGCATGACTCCTTGAGTCTCCATTTTCGTATGTAGCTATTTATATTTGTGGGTCCCACTCTTTAATATGCCCAGACTCCAAGAACATTATCATGGCCAGCTACAAAGTCAGAATTAGGAATTACCTTCGTGAAAGGCTCGCCCGAGTTCCACGTGAAGGTCTGATTGAACTCAGCTGGCAGGTAGAAGGTGATGTTGACGGGGAGAACATATTGCCCGATGTTCTTCACCTAATAAAAGTGACACACGTCACAGGCCACATTCAAGACATTCATTCCTGGCAGCCGGATAGCTTAACTAAACCCCTACCTGATACTTGTGGGTGAGAATCTTCTTCTCCTGCACATTTGTGGAGAAGTTCATGAACGTGGTAGACTCCTCACTATTTGGGAAAGAAAATAAAATTAATTTGAGATATTCCTACAGACTGAAATAAGAAACAAACAAACATTTGGAACCTACAGTCATGGCCGAAATTATCGGCTCCCCTGGAATTTTCCCAGAAAATGCACCATTTCTCCCAGAAAATTATTGCAATTACAAATGTTTTGGTATCCACCTGTTTATTTCCTTTATGTGCATTGGAACAACACAAAAAAACAGCGAAAAAAAGCCAAATCTGACATCATGTCACACAGAACTCCAAAAATGGGCCGGACAAAATTATTGGCACCCTTTCAAAATTGTGGGTAAATCGTTTTATTTCAAGCATATGATGCTCGTTTGAACTCACCTGTGGCAAGAAACAGGTGCTGACAATATAGCAATCACACCTGAAGCCAGTTAAAATGGAGACAAGTTGACTCAACCTTTCTGTTGTGTGTCTGAGTGTGCCACACTAAACATGGAGAACAGAAAGAAGAGCAGAGAATTGTCTGAGGACTTGAGAACAAAAATTGTGGAAAAATAATATCAACAATCTCAAGGCTACAAGTCCATCTCCAGAGATCTTCATGTTCCTTTGTTCACTGTGCGCAACATAATCAAGAAGTTCACAACACATGGCACTGTAGCTAATCTCCCTGGATGTGGACGGAAGAGAAAAACTGATAAAAGACTGCAATGAAGGATAGTCCAAATAGTGGATAAACAACACCAATCAACTTCAAAACATATTCAAGCTGTTCTGCAGACTCAGGGTGCAACAATGTCAGCTCGAACTATCCGTCGACATCTGAACGAAATGAAACGCTATGGCAGGAGAGCCAGGAGGACCCCACTGCTGACACAGAAACATAAAAAAGCCAGACTGGAGTTTGCCAAAATGTACTTGAGGAAGCCAAAATCCTTCTGGGCAAACGTCTTGTGGACAGATGAGACCAAGGTAGAGCTTTTTGGTAAAGCTCATCATTCTACTGTTTACAGAAAACGAAATGAGGCCTACAAAGAAAAGAACACAGTACCTACAGTCAAACATGGTGGAGGTTCTAAGATGTTTTGGGGATGTTTAGCTGCCTCTGGCACTGGATGCCTTGACTGTGTGCAAGGCATCATGATATCTGAAGACTACCAAAAGATACTGGGGCGCAATGTCAGAAAGCTGGGTCTGGGTCAGAGGTCATGGGTGTTCCAGCAGGACAATGACCCCAAACATACCTCTAAAAGCACCCAGAAATGGTTGAAGACAAAGTGCTGGAGAGTTCTGAAGTGGCCAGCAGTGAGTCCGGATCTAAATCCGATTGAACACTTACAAAGAGATCTCAATAATGCTGTTGGGAGAAGGCGCCCTTCAAATCTGAGAGACCTTGAGCAGTTTGCAAAAGAAGAGCGGTCGGAAATTCCTGTTGAGAGGTGTAACAAGCTTGTTGATGGTTATAGGAAGCGCTTGATTTCAGTTATTTTTTCCAAAGGGCGTGCAACCAAATATTAAGTAGAGGGTGCCAATAATTTTGTCCAGCCTGGTTTTTGACTTTTGTGTGAAATTATGTCAGATTTGGCTTTTTTTCTCCGTTTTTTTGTGTAAACATGTGGATACCAAAACATTTGTAATTGCAACAATTTTCTGGGAGAACTGGTGCACTTTCTGAGAACATTCCAGGGGTGCCGATAATTTCAGCCATGACTGTAAATGTGTATAAGGGACTGACCAGCATATGGACATAAGGTGGAGAGACCCTCTGACACTTTGAATGTGATGCTGAGATTGTCTAGAAGATTTACTGTAGCTATTGTGAGCTCCTTAACTATGAATTGTTTTACTCAAGATATTTATGCTATTGTTATTGACATATTTTGATATTTAGAATATGTAAATTCAATTTTGAAGCTTTTCTAGTTGTTTTGATTTTATTTTTACAAAGTTTATTTTTCATTCCTGTTTCGTCCTGCTTGTCATTTGACCACAAATGTTACATCAGCTACAACGCTATGGAGCCCACTTAGATAATTATGCCAACCAGTGCTTTAGTGTTACTTGTTTCATGTTGCCAACTTTCCCAACCTTTGCTGATTGTTTTAATTTAATAATTTTTGTAGCTATGCACGTATATGCGCAGGTATAATTTGCACGGCCTTTTTCTGTTACTCTGGTGAAATTCATAACTGCTGCATACATTTCCTCTCAACAGTCCATATTCCAAGCAAAAATTTCCTTCTTACCCCCTGATCATCACGTTGATAGCATACTGAATGGGAAGGCTTATCGTCACAGACGTGTTTCCAGCAGACGCGTTTCTGTTGCCACTGTAAGAGACAATAGCTTTGTTTGAGATACGCCATTTTTATTTTTCAATCCTTCAAACATTTTTCAAACCGGCTTATCACGATACAGGATCTCAGGTTGAGGCGTTTTCCCGCAGTAATTGGCACAAGTCAAGAAGACGCCCTGGACACGATAGAACTCTGTCTCAGAGCCCACGTCTGAACACACCCACAACTCTCTCAAACTGGACCAGTTTAGAATCTCCAGTCAAACCAGCGTGTGTGTGTCATTGGGGTGTGGAGGGTGACCAACATGGAGAGGAAAGAATGTACCAACTCCTTAAGGGCAATGCCAGCCCCAGAATTTGAACTGGGTCTCTGGAGGTGTGTGAGGCAGCACAGGGTGCCACCATATCAGCCTCACCAGTGCTATCATTATAGGGAAGACAAGGAACCACAAAAGAACTTGGAATGGCTGGCAGATATCAGGAATATGTGAACACAGATTCTCACCTTGCTACTCGGATGTTCATTTCTATCGTTTCATTCCATGCGCTGTTAAAGTTGATGTCAAACATGTTGAGGTACACGGCCTGGGAAGTGAGAAGATCACAAAAACAGGGGTGAGAAACAATAAAGCTGCATAAGAAATGGAAGCACAGGAGCAAATACACGAGATACTGTGAAGGAGAAGGAAAGGAAACACATGGACAAGCATGAGCCGGGCTGTTAGGCACGGATACACGATAAGTAAACACGGGTTCATTTAGTCGAAATTAAACTTGGTGGCAGTGTAACATAAGAATTGTGACTTAGCTGAACATTGATGATGGCTATCTGGCTAACCCTAACGCCCAATCCTAACCCTAACCCTATTTTGGTGGATTTTAATGTTCATTCCTTGGCGTCTGTCTGTTTTTTTTTTGTCAGACTATACTCTCTTTTATTCATTTTTAACATTGTGAGGATCAGCCCAGTTAGACACAGTAGGATGTCTTCAGTTGTATAGGTGACCCTGTTGTATATTTTGGGCGGACTAACGTGGGTTGGCAGAGACAGCAGGTTCCACTCATGGTGTCTGTCACCAAGGTTGGCTAACCTATGGCTGTCACCAACAAGAAATCACTCTGGGCTCACCTCAATTTCACATCTTCACACCATGAAGCCGGACCCTCAAGTTTGTAAACAGCAGCTCTCCCAGTTGTGCTAAAAGAGAACTTTGACCTGACCCAGCGAGGAAGCAGGCCTCTGGCTTCTACTGCAAGAGGAGGGTTCGACATTCTGAGTCTGCTCCATGGTCCATAGTCACTTCTGGGAGCCAAATGAAACCAGAACCATCAAAAACGTAGGGGCGAATGAGGACACACACAGACAGCATGGGGTTTGTTCAAAGTGAAACAGTGATTTTATTTTAAACAAAGTGTTGTGATGGACGGCCAGGGCTTCAGTCCAGCCTGGACATCCATGAAAGAAAACAATGTAGGATGGCAGCCTTTTCAGGGCACTGCATCCCCCGGGAGGCTAGGTGGCAGCTCCTCTGGACAGCAACGGTTCCCCGGATTCCCTCAAAACATCCTGGGACGTGGATCCCATTTCCTCAACACTGTTGGGTGCCATGGGTGCTACCAGGGGGAGCTCACAAAGAACCTGGGGCAGCCTACTATTATGACAACCTGGAAGTACTTTGGAGTCACGAAGACGGAAGCCTGCAGTACTTCCACGCTACTTACAAAAGAATGATGTGGCGTTGAACCCGGGAGAAACAGTTCCGGGTTATGGACTATTTAAAGGACTGATGAAAACCCAGCAAAGAGAGCCGGAGTTGGGTGGTAGAGTGACGGAGCTGCTGGGAGGAGTGGAGGATTGTTATTGTATTGATTATTGTTGTTATTATTGAGTATCTGAGAATTGTGGTGAGTGTGGTGCTTTGTTCACGTTATTGATGAAAATTATTAAAGATTCTTCTTGGTGCTTTTTACAAGTGTGTCTTGGACGTCTGTCTGGTGGGTTTCACGGGGCAACAGCATCTCTAGCATCCACAGTGTCCAAAAGTGATGTGCATCAAAAATAATCCATAAGATCCAGAGTAACTAGGATGATACAAACCAATGCTAAAATCCAGACAAAACAGTCACTCAGTTCCAGGTAAAATTGTACTGGCAGTAAGTTCCTCCTCAGCCAGCCCAGCACACCTTCACCACACATCTCCCCAGCGAGTCTTCCTATTGGTATTGACGCCAACAGCTACGGCCACCTCTCCTGACTCCCGTCCCACCTGCTTTGACCGGATTCCTCTGGAATGTGCACAACCAGACCTCTGCCATCCCATACATCAGCGTGGTGCTACCCTGGATGCCTGGGAGGTTCGTTCGAGGCCCACACTCCTACACTGATGAACTGGGACAGCCCACAGAGCACCATTCACTTTGTTCCACTTGCGGGGCCCGGTCATTCTGTCTCCTCTTTCACGTCGTCTAGTTTACTTCCAACTGTTCACCTCTCCAGCTCCCTAATTGTTCCCCCTCTCTGCCCTGCAGGGTCCCTTCATAGCACCCGATTCACTCCAAGGTGTGAATGAAGCACTTAACCTGAACCCCCTTGTATTTGCAAGTGAATGCGCCCTCAGCCAAACACCCCAATCAGCCTCAGAGCAGCGTCTGTGCATTCACAAGGGGCACCCGCACCCATTCGGAGACACAGACCTCTTATCAAAGAGGGAATCACAATACATAGTGACAGACTCTCCCTCTCAGCCTGCAGCCCCCTCCGCTAGCAGATCTCTGATGAGCTCCCAAAATATCAAGAAATCGCCAAAGGACCCCACTCGTTTCTATTTAAATGGATCCTGGAAATTTCAAGCCAGTAAGTCTTACCACTGTGCCATGGAAACTATAATAAGAAATTACATTAGAAAAGTACCTGCATGAAAATCCATATTACTAACCGAGAATGATAAACCGGATATGGACGCAGGTACATGGCATGCCCATGGACGCAGGAGACATAGTGCGCAAGCGCCGACAGCGAGCAAAGTCTGATCCACCGAGAACGAAGGAGTCACAGCTCAATAATGAAGGAGCTCAACTGAGCACAGACAATACGGAACCCTAACCGTCCACATTGCTAACGACCACCGACACAGCCACACAAAAAAGAGGATTCTGTGCTGCACCCCAGACTCAAACGGAAGAGGCTACGGAGGCCCCACAGGTCCACAAAGATGGTACGGAAGGCGCGGGAAAGTACGAAAAGCAAAGGCGCCTACACAGCATAGTGAAACCCGACATAGTATGGAAGGCGCAGGCGTCACCGCCATATTGTGAGTGGCACTACTGCGGAGTGAAGGCACAGGCGTCAGCGCCATATTGTGAGTGGCACTACTGCGGAGTGAAGTTAGGAATAATGTGCTGCTTGGGATTGTACAACCCGCTGAACGCTTTACATCACATTCAAACACAATACAGCTCAACAATACAAACACGAGCCCACCTGGATAAGATCAATGAACGCAGGCGCCTACAACGCACGTCTGAAACTGCGGAAGTACAGCAGGCACGGGTTCAAAACGAACGAGCTCGACTGACGGATATACAAACACGAGCCCGCCTGGATAAAATCAGTGAACACAGGCGCCTACAACGCGCGTCTGAAATGCTGCAGGAAAAGCGGGCACGGCTC
This sequence comes from Erpetoichthys calabaricus, assembly GCF_900747795.2. NCBI lineage: Eukaryota > Metazoa > Chordata > Cladistia > Polypteriformes > Polypteridae > Erpetoichthys > Erpetoichthys calabaricus. Next base: position 5,259,671 of record NC_041405.2, on the reverse strand, counting down.
CAAAACGAACGAGCTCGACTAATGTATTTCAGGATACCCAACGCCGGGGGTAGGCGAGCGAAGTGAGCAGGGGGCGGAGCCCCCTTGTAACACACTAAGTAACAGCCACATGGGTTTATGAGAAACCATCATATGCTAGTAATCAGGTCTCCGCAGTGAGTTTGCTGGGTTTAGAGATGCATCAAGAGGATGTCCTAACATTGAAATTCAGGTGGTAGTAATAAATGTGAGGTTTATGAATATAACGAGTCGACCTTTCTCTTTTGCCGTAAATTATAGTTTTTCTGAGCCGTCGTGTGAGTAGAAGATTTACTTCAAAGAATGCGTATTTAAAATACAGGCAAACAAATACACACAATAAATATTAAGGAGATTACTGACTCATTTAAAACGCATTCTCAGTCTCCACACCGTCTCCTTTCTACAAACAGTCGACAGGCGTTTTACTTACCATTGTCTTACCAGGGAATATTGGGGGGCTGACTTTGCATATGGTCCGCCCACCGCTTTCAATGTCTCTCCCGTCATGACAGCTGGCTGTGGCTTTCCTATTGAACTTAATAAGGTGTAAAGTCCTCGTTAGCAATTGTCGAATTCACAATATAAAATTCCAATATGTCACGACCTTTCGGCGGTCGCTTCATTTATCTGGTATCACGTTAGCAGACAAATGAAAGGAGACATTAGCGCAAAGTAAGAGCCCTACCTGGATTAGCTCATTCTTAGCGAAGGATAGCGCCGGCGGGTAGAAGAACGAGAGGGTTGTGTTGTAGGAATCATCACCAACGTTCTCCAGCAGGACTGTCACATTCAGGCGACGCTGAGCCCCCACAATCAGAGAGCGCACACTTTGGAAGGAAGTTTTAGAACAAGTTTAAGTTAAGCCATACATAGCACGTTGGAATTTTGACTTGGGTGTCTCATTAGCATTGGAATCGGCACATTTCTTTCAGATATCTACTTTTATTTCTACTTTGAAATTTGCAAAATTATATTGCAGCTGAGTCTGTATTAAAATGAAAAGGTACAGTGGTGCACTGCGACCAAGACAACGTTTTAATTAATCGGTGGACGAAGTCATTTTGAAGCCCATTTTCAGCCTGTTTGTCTACTTACTTGGAGAAGCTGGCACTCAGCTGCAAGTCTGCAATGCAAGTGACGTTCTTTCCGCAGCTCTTCTCAAATGCAACCTGAAAAAACAGGACATATGTGTTGGGCTCAGCCATAAATCTCGTCTTCCTACTGTAAAACGTGCAAAGTCAGAAGTGTAGAAAGTATGATAATGATTCAAATAATAATAATAATGAATAATAATATTAATATGAACAGCACACTGCACATGTTCAAGTGACGAGAGCGTCACTTTCGGATTCACGAGAATCATTTTCAATTTCACTGCCAGTAGACAGATTCACTTCGTCATCACTGCTGCTGAGAGGCGTTGCTTATGAGACGCCATTATGAGGCTAGGAGAAGATGTGTCTACTCCATAACTCTCGGGCCTGGCACTTACACGAGTAACACTCGGCACTAACTCTGTTGGCACTTTTACAGCCCGAGTAATCCTTGGGTCTTACACAAGACGCATCTATACTGCTGCCTGAGTGACACTTGGGACTAACACTTTTAGCACTGTTTTTACAGCCCGGGTGACATTCAGGCCTAATGCTAAGGAGGTTAGTTGGTGAAGATCAGCCAACTATATGAGCTGGAAGTGAAGTCTCTGAACATGGCTTCAGTTTCAAGGAACACCCTGTACAGCCGCTGTCATATGTGAACTAACCGGAGCTCTAGACAATGAAAACCATAAACAATATTAAGGTTAGGACATCATTTCACTCAATCATACCAGAGTTGTATAGCACATTTTTAAAGGCTGACATAGTGTAGTCGGCAGGAACAACTTCACAGAGATGTGTACTCGATTAGCTATCTAAAACGCAGAAGGAGAAAAGTGAGACTGTTGCGGTATCGGTGGGGTCAATAAGCATTTCAATAAAAAACAAAAATAATTCAACAATATAATACAGATAAAACTAAAGGCAAAGTACAAGGTGGCCTTCAAACATTGTCCTGAAATTCTTAAATAAATGATGACCACAAAAGAAAGTCTCCTGGTGAATCACAGCATTTCCAAATGAATCCCTCGCCACATTCTGACTGAGTCTTTTCGGCTGCCTGAGGTCCAGTGGCCAGTTTATTAGGTACACCTGTCTAGTATGGGGTATGGCCTACATTTGTCTCCTAAAGAAGCTGATGTTCACCAAAACATAAATTTAACAAGATGCTCCCCATATTCCTTATTGATTTTAAGCACTCATTCACACTATAAATCTCAGAAATCAACGCCTTTCCAATGCTCTCCACTGGATTTAGATCTGCGGCCATTTTGTGTTAAGAGACCTAATGTGCACAATGAAAACATTCCTCACACCATTGCACTTCCAACTGCAGTCTGAAGTGTTGGCACAACTTAGAAAAAATTCATGGGTTGGCACCAAATTCTGGCTCTAACAAGTTGAAATTCATCAGACCACCACTTTTCTGATCTTCAGTCATCCAGTTTGGTGCTGAAGTGCCCGGTGGACTCTGCCATGGTCTTGTGCTGTTGTCTCCCATCATCTTCAGTTTCTAACAGAACCATTGTGTGTTCAGGGGGGTCTTTCTCTTCATCTGTTGTACAGAGCCGAGTATTTGTTGCCTTCTCCTCTTATTAATCCATAAATAATACTCTTTGTAAACCTTCAACTGATGTAACTAAACAAAGGTAACGGTCAGACCACAAGATCAACAGTGTTAAAAGGACCGGAAGATAACATCACAAGGCATGCAAAAGTTATTAAACTGTGGGATCAAAACAAATATTTCACCAAAACCAAAAGTGAAAGTGTAAGTCGTTGGCAGAGGTTCATCAACCTAAATCTCAATGGCAGGTCAAAGACGTGGTGAAATTATTGTGAGTCTGAGGAAATTGACCAGGAGTTGATCACAAATGGTAAGCTGCATGAGCGTCTTAGCCAGGAAGATCAATACAATACCAAACCAAGTGACCTGGAGTGTAAAATCGTCATAGCTTGAAATTGCTGACTGCTTCTTTTATATTGAAATAATGAATATGTGGGGAGAAGAGTGAGGAGAATGGAAGTAGAGAGGAAGACCAAAGAGGAGGTGGACGGATAAAGTAACAGAAGATCTGAAGGAAAAGGACTTGACAGGCGAGGAGAGGCAGGACCGAGCTGTTAGGTCAAACACATGGACCTCACATAGAAGTGGGAAAAGATGAAGAGGAAGAAGAAGAGGACTGCTTATATTAAGTTTTAATTTTAATAAGATGAAGAGGAAGAAGAAGGAAGAAAGAAGGAAGAGGAATAAGGAAGGAAGAAAGAGGAAGAAGAAGCAAAAGGACTGCTTACTGTATATTGTTTTAATTTTAATAAGATGATTTGCATCCTATGAATAATTACACTTTAAATTTAGCTGTCCTTTGAATACAATTTTTCCACTTTGACTTACAAACTTTGCTAAATAAAATCTGCTTTAATTTTCCTCACTTCCCACCTATTTCTATTCTGGAAAAATATTATTCAACCTTGAAGACTCAGGCAGCATTTCTATCTATATATATAAAATTATTTTCACGTATGAAACAGAAATTACGTATGACCACGCGATATGGAAATTACCTATGACCACAGAACATAGGTACTAGCCAGGTGCGTTCTGACAAAGAAGTTTTATTTATTCGTCCACGTGACTGTCGCTGAAACTGCCACATTGTAACTTTTTTTTAGTTGGCAGGACTTGATAGTAGAAGAGATGAGGAAAACAGCTTTGCGTCTTTCTACTTTTTAACTGCGCCGAGCTGTAAACAATGTGAAGACGAGCCAGCCTTCAGCGGCGAGGGGTCGTGAGAACAAAGTGGACGCTGGGAGACATGGAATGTCGTTCTGTTCCGCCGAGTCGAGAGCTTCGCAGTTTCGGACAGCGTCCTCTCTTCTCGCACTGTTTGTGACACTTCAAGTCCCCCTGTCGGCTCCTGGGGGAGTGGAAATCTTTGCGAATGAGCGCCATCGAAGCAGGACTCTATTTGTAAATTGCCCTGCACGAGTACTTACTGTCCCTTAAGGTTAAGTTGGGGTCACTAAAACCCCACAACATTCAAGGTTGCTTTTGTGATTAATTATTTTAACAAGTAAATCACAGGCATGTAGTGCAAGGTTGTCATGCAAAAATTTGGACGATCACATAGAAAATGTAATTTCTATACCACAGCGGTCGTGTAGCGCCTTTCACAAGGGATCTACTACTTACCTGTTGTGTTACAGCACCTTTAAAATGTAGTTTACCCGAAACCACTCCAGTAGTTCTCAATGTATCTTTACTTCTTAAATGTTAATGTTTTACTGTTTAATAACTTATAGACTACATTTTATTTTTTTCCCTGGCACTCAGTGAATGAAGCCACTGGGGGTAATCAACTAGTATATATAAAAACATTTTAAAGTCCTTTCCTTTTAAAGATCCCAGAGTACAGTGGGAAAACGATCTCTCACTCAACATCTCAGAAAAGGAGTGGAAGGCAGACACGCACAGAATTCACTCGAGCGATCGATCGATAGATAGATAGATAGATAGATAGATAGATAGATAGATAGATAGATAGATAGATAGATAGATACTTTATTAATCCCAAGGGGAAATTCACATATGCTCAAATCATTCAATTATTTCACTTAAAATCTTTTATCGAGCACATCTCTCTTGTTTACAATTGTCCTAAATGTTTCCCAGGTGAGATCCAACCTGCAAACGTTGCAATCGAGCTCCAGCCTCACTGGGTCACATGTTTCGGGCCTGCACCAAATGAACATCATTCTGGACCAAAATCTTTAAATGCCTGTCAGACAGCCTGGGTGTCCCAATCCCCACTAATCCACTAACAGCTGAGCGTGGTGGGCTCACAGAGGGGCTTAAAGTGGAGAAGGACAAACAAACTGTAATGGCCTTTACTACACTATTGGCACATAGACTTGTCTCGCTCAACTGGTAGAATCCTAACTCTCCTCTGTTAAGTCAGTGCGTAACTGATGTTATATACTTTTTGAAATTGGAAAAAATCAAATTCTCACTTAGAGGTTCTGTGCAAAACATCTTTAAAACCTGGCCGATCTAATCAATCACATTTTAGAATAATCCTTTATATTGGGGACAAGGGCTCCTTTCCCTCTTTACTACTCTTAATATTTTACTCGGGCTGTTGGCCTTCCTCTCTTTCTCACAGGTGAGGGTTGAATTAAATCTGTCTTTGTTAAGTTTGACTTTATTCTATGGAACATTACATGCTTTTAATAAATTCGATAAAGCATAAAAAAAAATTTCTGGCCAAAACAATTCCTTGCCCTTCTTGCTGGCTATTGTGTCATTACATCAGAAGAAATTGTAGACCTTGCTGATCCGGTACCTCGCTTAGCACTGTGGTCTCACTTGCTTGATTCAGGATCGCCGTCAGACGACCCTCCATGTTCAGAAGCTCAATCTGAGTGAAGTTCAGCTTAATTTTGACAGGTGAGTAAGTGTCCTCCACGCATTTCTGTAGAAATAGAAAAGGATCAAAACAGTCATGCAACGCCGACTACGCCAAAGTGATTAACAGATCACAAAATGACGACATTAGCCTCATGTTTGCTGCCATTGTTAGTTAGCTGCTGGCTGACTGCTGAACCTGACTACCCAGCTACCACTTTACAAGTGACTATTTTTAGAGAATAAAATGAACAAGGGACAATAAAATGTAAAGACAGGGGAATATAGAATCAATTCATGTATTTCTATCTTATGTAGCATCATTCACTGAAGATGCCAACATAAGAGTCCCAGGCAGAACGCACTTCAAGATGACAAACTGCCCTGAGTAGGCCATGTCAGATCATTTTCAAGGCCTCCAAACACTTTCACATACTGTAGACAAAGGAAGGACACATACTGGCATCTGGACATCATATGGAAAACAGTGTTCTCCTACAGCCATCAGTGTCACTTTGGGTAGCAGCCTCTTGTTGTTCCCAAAGAAAGCTCTGCTGCGCAGACGAAAACTGTCCAGCTCCAGCCAGTAGGAGATATTGATAACGTCGTCTATAAATATTGAGAGAGAAAAGAGGATTGAAAAGAGCAGACATTGAGAGCCCATCATCATTACCTGCTCAGAGAAGGAACAAGAACCAAACTATGTCTGTGATCCATCTGTCACGATATGCATTTCCAGCTGTTGCCACTTTTTGGCTTGGTTTCTCAATGTTTATATATATGAAGAAGGTTCTGGTTCAAAGAAATCATAGAAAACCCCAGGATGAGGTGGTAGCGCACCAACCTGAAAACTCCTTACCTGAATTCCTTCCGTTTGCTCGACACACCCGGAAGCAAACAGTCACGTTCCCTACAGATTCCTCCTTGCCTTCGGAGAGGCAGTCAAAGCGGCTGATCGAGATCTCACTGGGTTCAAAGAGGATTTTAGCCGTGACATTCAAGACTGGCCTGGAACTGAAGACATGAAGAATGCTATTTAAATCTTGTGCTGGCTCACACTCAGTTAGCTCTGCATGTTCCAGTCACATTACATATTCCTGCTATATTTCCATCTATCCATCCCATTCAAAGACTGCAAAATAATGTAACATTCTGAAACTTGTCCACCCTTGGATCGTCAGAGTGGCAAGGAGGTCACTGTTGGTGAATGGAGAAAGATCATCACAGGGGGGTCAGAGAAATATATCACACAGTCAACCCACCGTAAACCACTGCCATAATAAATAACAGCAACTCACAAACTACCCACAGCTGTCTGGATGGCAACCTAGTGGTTGAGAAGCACTGCATTATGGGACATGCTCATGCACACCCTCACACTGAAGGTGCCTCGTAGATCTGGTACCTCGGTTAGCACTGTGGTCTCACTTGCTTGATTCAGTATCACCGATTAACCCGACACATTGGGGATGTGGGAGTAAACCAGAGTACCTGAAGGAAAACTACAGTAGGTCATGTTGTTTGATTGACGTCTACTCTGAGCTCATCAACTTCCAAAAAACATATTGGCCTTATTTCATTTGTCTACGTTCTTTCAAAGTAGCAATATATGAGTTTTTCTATCTCCTGGCATTATGTTAGTAGCATTATGTAATAAATTGTTTAATTTACTTTAGTATTACGTTTGTGACATCATTGTGAACATTGCTGGTCATGTGGTTTGGACATTACACGGTGCCTATTTTGAACTCAGCTGATTGGTCAACGAGTTAATCACTTAAAATTAGTTACTTAGTCAAACTTCTGATCACTCGTTTAAAATATGTTAGCTGGTCCATGATCTGCACAACTGACCAACCAGTCGCTCAGTTTGTTAATAGCCAAGTGACATACAAGGCAATCAATCGAACAATTTAAATTAATGAGTGTAGTCCTTAGATTCTGGGGATGGAAATTCTAATTGTGGTGCGGCCATGTCAGAACTTCAGACTTCTCTGATGTCAATATGGACTCTCACACATAACTATTAATGTCAGTCTCCCTTCAACTACCGACTATCAAAACCTGCAAGGTCAAAGGCCGTCTGTCGAACACCGTCATATTTATCAAGAGTCTCAGAATGACTGCTGGGAATTTGTGTCCAACCCCAGAATAGGACATGAGAAGCAGTTAATGAAGCGTCCTATGCCCACTGCCAGCGAGGAGTTGGAGTTCACATTTGAGAACTGATGACGTCACGATTTTATGGCACTGAATATGCTTCTTTTTTTTTTAGTTTTTTGACACTAAGGCTCCTCTGCAAAGATAATAATAATAATAATAATAATAATAATGATAAATATTATTATTTTAACATTTAATGTAATAGAAGAAGAAGAAGGTGGTAAACATAATAAGGTACTATACTGCTCTAAACTGTATATAGTTGTTACCACTTCCCAACAACATCCACCTTAATAAAAGGACAAGTGTGTGTGCGTGTGTCTTAGTATCTGTGTTTCTATCCAATTGCTATGTTTCTGTTATATGCCATTTGGTAAGGGATTCATAAAAGCAGTTCTAATGTTTGGTGCACCATCTGTTGGATTGAACAATCCAATGCATTTTATTACTGCATGCATTAGAAAGCACAGGGAGGTTCATTCGAAAGAGGCCCCGGATATTCTGTAATAACTCTCGCTAGGGTGAAGCAATCTGAACGAAACAACATGCAATGCACTCCTCAGTATACAGAGATTCGAAGAAGCCAGGATGCCCCTGAGTTGGAGCAATGAGGTAGGCGCCGGACAGCCGTTGTGTCTGTTTGTAACTTCTGGGTGCCTACCGCCCGTACCCCTCCACTCAGTCACTCGACTTCTCGTCAGGATGGCGGTGTACAGTATTGAGCAGCGTGTCTTCATGGTGCAAACCTATTGGGTGACCAATTCGTTTAAGCGATGTCAGAATCAACTGGATGATCGCAAGTTAACAGAAGGTTACTTCCAGCAAACATGTCACATGAGCATGGCAGAAATTGAGTCCTTCTTCAACAACAGAGTAATCTCAAAGGGGCTTTGGCCACCACAGTCATCAGATCTGACACCACCAGACTTCTTCCTTTGGGGTTTGCTCAAAGGAAAAATCTATTGGAACAAGCCTCACACTGTAGAAAATTTGAAGGAAAACATCCAACATGAAATTGCTGCTATTCTCCCCGAGACGCTTGCTAATACGTTCAGGAACATGGAGCGCCGCGTCGAAATGTGTCTGGCAGAAAACGAAAACCACTTCCAGAATTGCATGCAATGTAGTGGATTACACCTACGTCAAGGTAGGGAGCGGATTGTTTGGGCTCAGATTGCTTCATCCTAACGGGAGTTACAACAGAATATTCGGGGGCCTCTTTTGAGTGAATCTCCCTGTACAATCCAATAGATTTTGCACTAAAAACGTTAATGCTGAATACCTCGAGGTCCCTGTTGATTATTTAGATATGAACCCCTCTTAACACAGCTAGTCACGAACAATACAGTAACGAGAACGGAGGTGGAAAGACTGAGTCACACACATAGAATGAAAGTCAAGCCCAATAACATAATGTGTTTTTGGTTTTTTTGAACAATGAATGATCCACATCTGTACTTTCAGAAGAATCGCATTGCTGCTGTTATGGCCACAGGGAAATGCCTTGTAATGTAAGAGCTACTGAAAGTAATCACAGCTGCTGTATTCTGGCGCTGTTTCTGAAGTCACATTCTCTCTTCCGTCTCCCAGAGTCGTGTGTCTGCCTCTCTGTGACGCGGCCTTATCTTTTCTGCGAGTCTCTGTCTGCCTTCTTGAACGTTTCCGAGCTTGTAAAGTAGAAAGTTCAGATTGCACATGAACACACACACACATAAGGGCATAGAGAACACTGCAGGGCCAATTGGTCCAGTGCTGAACCCAGAAACACAGGCTGGCACTACATGGCATGCCATCAATTTCACAAACTATGAAAAGTGAGATTTTCTCTATAACAAATTACATGGAGCATGTGATGGAAAATATGGAGAACCGCATGAGAAGATAAAGCTGCGGGTTGTTCTAAACACCCTAATGATAACTAAACCACTGAGGGACTGTGACCTGCTAATTCAGTCCTCTGAAATGTCTGCTTACTGTGGCAATGGCTGCATCTCTCATGCGGTTATTGTGCACAGAACCTGGTTGGATCTTAATGCAGAAAAGTTAGACCCTTTCAGTGCCCAGTGACACTCTTCTGATGCGTGTCAGAAGTTTCTCAGCGACTTTCCATGTAGTAAAAAACATTTCAAATCTGCTACCCGTCCGCCAACTCAAACCTCTAAATACTCCATTTTTTGATATCTTATGTTGTCTTCTCACGACACAGTAGATCATATTAGGATTTATCAAGCAGGCCATCTCAGCTCCCTTTCATCACGTATGTTTTGTCTCTTTGCCTTTCGCTTGCTCCCTCTCGCTAAATTTGATGGTTGAAATCACAGAGGAAGGCAACCTACTGACTGTTCTACTTACCTGAGTAAAACGACTGTGCCGAGGGATCCAACAGCAATATCAGTGAGCGCGTCTCCATTGATGTCCATCGCTCCGTGAATCGACTGTCCAAAGAACTGGAGGTCCGGGGACAGAAGACGTCCCTCGATTCGCTGACAAACAAAAAGATTTGCATTGTGAGACACAGGAGAGGAGAGCAGCCCTGCCTTTGACCCGCGGACTGGCCGAGACTACGGGATTTAAGAAGTCCCTGCTGCTGCCCGATTCTGCTCTCACCGATCTGCTGCCATTTAACCCTTTCAACTGAGCCCCACTGTCTGGGACCAAACAATAACACAACATTTAAAAAAAAAACTGAAAAAAATCATGCATTTCCTCAATGCTATACCGTATTTACTCGCGTACAAGTCGGGTCTTGAAACCTGAAAAATCGATCATAAAATCAGACCCTGACTTATATGCCCGTTTAAAAATTACGACACTTAATTTATTGATTTTTTTACATTCTCCAGTCTCACATCAGTTTCTCAAACACATCGAATTTTGTTGCACAGTGCAGTTACCAATTTCTTTCACCACTTCAACGACTTTTAATTTAAAACCAGCTTCACATTTTCTTCTGATCGGATGCTGCATCGTAGATAAGGGATGCTCTTACGATAAAGGTGTATGAGGGTGTGAGATACAAAATACACAAATCAGTGCAAACGTCGCTTCAGAATAGTTCAGGTATCACCGTGTGGTCACGTAGACACATTACATAGAAATAAAAAGGCCATGTGCTCCGTGGTTACTCTCTCAGGTGGGTGTTAGTATATCGTAATCTCTTGGAACAATAGCGTAAATTTTCCGCATTCGACTTATACAACCAACATTATAAAATACCGGAAATTATACGGTAAGATCAAGCCCTGACTTATACGTGGGAGAACTTAAACACGAGTATATAAGTATATACGGTAATTACAGTTCAGAATTTAGCTATTAAAATGTCATATTGCATACCCCCATACTATGCTGAGATGTTTTTCTTTCTTCCCTCAAAGATGGCCGAATCGCTGTATCACGGCTTCACATCCCCACCCCGACTTCCACGACTTTCTTGAACATCCAGATTCAATTGCATACAATTTGACACAAAGACTATTATCTACTGAATGAGAGGGGGCTTTCAACTTTCAAATGGCGCCACATCCCTTTATGTTGGTAAAGATGTATTTGAAATTGCATGTATTGGTGTTGTAATTAGGATACCCAGTATAATTTCTGTACTAACTATACATGTTCAGAATGATGAATAGGCCTATTTACCAATTTAAACAGTTTCTTATAGTTCATTACATTAGTTATAGTACTAGGGTGTTGTACCGTGTTAGCCATTATGAATGTAGAGAAAAGCCAAGCAAAATGACACCTTTTATTGGCTAACTAGAAAGATTACAATATGCAAGCTTTCGAGGCAACTCAGGCCCCTTCTTCAGGCAAGATGTAAATGATGTTACATGATGTTACATCTTGCCTGAAGAAGGGGCCTGAGTTGCCTCGAAAGCTTGCATATTGTAATCTTTCTAGTTAGCCAATAAAAGGTGTCATTTTGCTTGGCTTTTCTCTACATTACATTAGTTATAAAGAGATTACATTCTTATAGCTTTAATATCTTCATTAGATTATATTTCTTTGGTTAGATTAATAATCCTTATTTATTAATTCATAAGTGACATGTTTTCTTATATTTTTAAGCAAGAATTAAGAAAACGATCACATTGATTTATAATATCACAGGGTGTTCTGTTAGTAGCAAGAGGTCAGCATTTTCTCATAAAAGAATGTAAGTTAATCACATAATTCTGTGCACAAGCTTAATTCTTTTTCTACCCAAATGAAGAACAAATCATATAGAAGTAAAAATCATATAACTCTCTGCAGGATGATTAATACAAAATACAGTCCTCTGTATTTGTAAGGTAACTACTTATAATCATTACAGTTAATAATGTTTTTTCTTCTTTCTCACTCTCAAGAAAGATGGAGCGAGGAGTCTTACTGTCTGGGCTTGCGAGTGTCCTGATAAACACCAAAGATCCAGGGCTTTAATGAGCTCTTGGCCATCAGCAGTGTCTCCGTCTGTGGAGAGAGTGTCGACCACGTCATTGAGAAGTTTACTTACCTTGGCAGTGACAGTCATGGCTCAGGTGACTCTTCCTATGAAGTCAGTAGACGGATTGGGAGAGCATGAGGGTGTCATTAGGCCACTGGAAAAGGGGTATGTGGTGCTCCCGATATCTATGCAAAAGGACGAAGGTTCAGGTCTTTAGAGTCCTGGTACTTCCTGTTTGTGAGACATGGACACTACCCAGTGACCTGAGACGAAGACTGGACTCCTTCATGTGTGTCTTTTTCAGAGTGTCCTTGGGTCCTGCTGGTTTGACTTTGTGTTGCTCATGGAGTTATGAATGAGGCACATGACCTGCATTGTGAGGGAGCGTCAGTTACGGCGCTACAGCCATGTGGCGCGAGTCCCTCACTGTTAAAGATAAGGGGACACCCATGTAACACCAGGCTGCGACAGATAGAGGGTCATTTCCGTGGGTGGGATAGGACCACGTGTCTGCCTTTACTAACCATGATCCCGAGCTGTTTCGTTGTGTGGTGGGTGTGGCAACGCTCCGTACCAGTGCATGCTCCCCGACCTGACCTGACCTGATCCTGACACATTCACAGACACTTTTATAGTGTTCAGAAGCTTATTCCAACCCAACATTCAAAGTGCATGTTTTGGTAAAAACGTTACTGAATTTTCTGAAAATTTACTGAAAATTCTCCTGCTCTAAAAAATCTGAAAGAGAAATGTCCGACTTTTATTTTGAGGAGTGGACCATGAATCTTAAGTGAGTGAGGGATAATGACATCACAGACAGTTAAATCAAAGTAGCATAAAAACGGACAAAAATGAAGCCAAGTTTAAAGGTTTAAGTTTGAATGCCACCAGTTTTGCAGATGGGCAGGGTTAGGACCACTCATCTCTTCACTTTATTTTTTTTCTTTAATTTTTTTTGCTTCCTTTTCTGTCTGTCACTTACCTGTGAGTACCTGGAGTTCATGCCGTTTGCTGATCCATGGAAAATGTACACGCTGCCTCTGTTGTCATCCTCTAGCGGGGCACCAATGGCGATGTCCATCAGTCCGTCCTCATTGAGATCTTGGATCATGGAAATGGACGAACCAAAACGGGCCGACTGGAACCCAGTTTCTCCACTCACGTTGAAAAGAAACTGCGAGGAAAAGTAAACCACTGACCGTATTACTCAACATGGCACACAAAGTTATGGATTAGGTAGTGATGTCTCCCAAACTCTCTTTGCATGTAATTTTGCAATTGTGAAACGTGAAACTCACACAAATGAGGTGTTGTGGGTTTTTAAAGTTTTTGGGGTTGGAAAGAAAGTAATATTGCTCCCTAAAGATGACTCCACAGCCCAAACCGCAGCTCCTGCAGTGCAGCTCATCTCAATATGGCAGCACTGCCTGCACATTCACACTGCCAGTTTTGACTCTTTTTGGGTCAAAGTAACGTCACCTCAGTTCACTTTCCTCAACTCCTGGTCCAAGACAGGAACCTTCGGGAGACCACATACCCAGGCTGATGGATTTCTGCAGTGGACTTGTGGCCTAGCTGCTTTATCACCATGTTCAGATTCATAATAAACCCTTTTGCATACGCGTAAGAACGTTTCAGATGAGATTAAAATATTAGGGTTAATGGCATGTGTTATGGTGTATAAAATCTGTACATTTTGGTTTCCATTATATTTTGTTCGAGACAAGACAACAGATGAACTAAGACAGATCAAAGCAGGTTTTCTTACACCTCACTTTTAAAATAGCTGTTTCCAACATTGAAAGGAAGACATTCTGGTGGCTTCAATTACTTTATAACCTGGGAAAGGAAGCCTGAGCTCATACCTCAGGCTATTGATTACTTTATGGATGGACATCTGGGACAACAATTGGGTTTTTGGCCTGGGAAAGGGAAACTGAGGCAATATCAAAGAACTTTAAGAGTCTGAGCAAAATTCATCAATCACATTGACAGCCAACCAATCAGGTGCATGTGTTGTGAAACCAAGGCATGACATTTCATAATAAATATTCCTTGGTTTGAAAGAGGAAGAAGAGGAGAAGGAGGAGAAGAAAGTACAGAAGGAGAAGAAGAGGAACGGACGAAGACAGCACTGGTCGTCAGAAAGGCATCATGAACTTCTATTGCTAAATCAAACGCCTCCCTGGGACATTCATCCTTGTCATCTGTAACTTTTTCGTAAGCTTTTTCTACAGTGCATCAGGAAAGTATTCCCAGCGCTTCATCACTTTTTCCACATTTTGTTATCTTACAGCCTTATTCCATAATGGATTCAATTCATTTTTTTCCTGAGAATTCTACACACAACACCCCATAATGACAACGTGAAAAAAGTTTACTTGAGGTTTTTGCAAATTTATTAAAAATAAAAAAACTGAGAAATCCTATGTCCATAAGTATTCACAGCCTTTGCTCAATACTTTGTCGATGCACCTTTGGCAGCAATTCCAGCCTCAAGTCTTGTTGAATATGATGCCACAAGCTTGGCACACCTATCCTTGGCCAGTTTGGCCCATTCCTCTTTGCAGCACCTCTCAAGCTCCATCAAGGTTGGATGGGAAGCGTCGGTGCACAGCCATTTTAAGATCTCTCCAGAGATGTTCAATCGGATTCAAGTCTGGGCTCTGGCTGGGCCACTCAAGGACATTCACAGAGTTGTCCTGAAGCCACTCCTTTGATATCTTGGCTGTGTGCTTAGGGTCGTTGTCCTGCTGAAAGGTGAACCGTCGCCCCAGTCTGAGGTCCAGAGCGCTCTGGAGCAGGTTTTCATCCAGGATGTCTCTGTACATTGCTGCAGTCATCTTTCCCTTTATCCTGACTAGTCTCCCAGTTCCCCACAGCATGATGCTGCCACCACCATACTTCACTGTAGAGATGGTATTGGCCTGGTGATGAGCGGTGCCTGGTTTCCTCCAAACGTGACGCCTGGCATTCACACCAAAGAGCTCAATCTTTGTCTCATCAGACCAGAGAATTTTCTTTCTCATGGTCTGAGAGTCCTTCAGGTGCCTTTTGGCAAACTCCAGGCGGGCTGCCATGTGCCTTTTACTAAGGAGTGGTTTCCATCTGGCCACTCTACCATACAGGCCTGATTGGGGGATTGCTGCAGAGATGGTTGTCCTTCTGGAAGGTTCTCCTCTCTCCACAGAGGACCTCTGGAGCTCTGACAGAGTGACCATCGGGTTCTTGGTCACCTCCATGACTAAGGCCCTTCTCCCCTGATCGCTCAGTTTAGATGGCCGGCCAGCTCTAGGAAGAGTCCTGGTGGTTTCGAACTTCTTCCACTTACGGATGATGGAGGCCACTGTGCTCATTGGGACCTTCAAAGCAGCAGAAATTGTTCTGTAATCTTCCCCAGATTTGTGCCTCGAGACAATCCTGTCTCAGAGGTCTACAGACAATTCCTTTGACTTCATGCTTGGTTTGTACTCTGACATGAACTGTCATCTGTGGGACCTTCTATAGACAGGTGTGTGCCTTTCCAAATCATGTCCAGTCAACTGAATTTACCACAGGTGGACTCCAATGAAGCTGCAGAAACATCTCAAGGATGATCAGGGGAAACAGGATGCACCTGAGCTCAATTTTGGAGCTTCACGGCAAAGGCTGTGAATACTTATGGACATGTGCTTTCTCAAGTTTTTTATTTTTAATAAATTTGCAAAAAACCTCAAGTAAACTTTTTTCACGTTGTCATTATGGGGTGTTGTGTGTAGAATTCTGAGGAAAAAAATGAATTTAATCCATTTTGGAATAAGGCTGTAACATAACAAAATGTGGACAAAGTGATGCGCTGTGAATACTTTCCGGATGCGCTGTAAAGACTATATATATTCAGACTTTTCTATCAGTACCTATTTTCTATTTTTCTTTGTTCAAGTGATATTGTTATTATTCTTGTAATAAATATCATGCTGCTTTTAACTTCTATGCTTTGTCTAGAGTGATTGAATTAATAAGTTAGATTTCTTTGAGCTCCTGGTGACAGCCAGATTTTTTGCCATTATTTCTGTGCTGCGAGGTTTATAAGGCTGAGAGTGAGGGTGCCACTCAATAGAAGGGACAGTACAATAAGAAGAAGGTATTCTTGGCTGATAAATGGCCTATAGTCAAGAGTGCTGAGTCTTTGTATGTTTAAATGTATTCTTGTAGACCAAAAGTAATATTTAGGTCTGAGATATCACTAAAACATCGTATGTTGTTCGTGCCGATAATAAGTAAGTCTCTTGAAGTGCTGAGTGACAGGCTGATGTGTGGTTTAAAGTGCTAAGGGTTAATCAGCGTGTGTGTGTCATTCATGGGGCACTGTTGTGGTTAGGGTCTGTGTGTGTGTGTGTGTGTGTATTTATCTATGTGTGTGTGTTTATTTTAAAGTGCAACAGTAGACCAACCCGATAACAAACTTGACGAGAACATTTACCCTTGAGAAAACAGATAAAGGGTAAGAAGAGGTAAATACTACGATAATACAGCATGGATTTTGCTTGTGGTGAAGTGCAATTTATTTTGCATTTTTTTTTTATTTTTGCAAAGTGTAAGTTTCAATTTTCACGCCAACCGTTTCAGCCGCCACTAGTTGCTACTGAGAATCATTCGCCAAATGGAATCAATCCTCATTTTTAGGTCAGAAATCGTCTCGTACGAAATTAACTTTACCAAAATTGAATCCATTATCAGACCATCTTTGTCCAGTCGATGGTCACCTGGTGCCAGAGAGCATTTCTGAATAAGGAGACATCACAGCAAATTACATGTTTAATCCAAATGATGGAGGTGTGTTCAGTTTAGGCCTTGGAGGCCTTTTACGGAAAGAATCAAGAGAAGAAGTACTTGAGTTTTGAACGATAGCAAGATAAGGAAGGAATTATCATTAGGGGCTAAATGGCCCACTAAATTAGTTCCCTGAAATGTCTACTTACTGTAACAGTGGGCGCCGCTCCCACACGGTACACATAGACCATGCCTTCTGTTTTAGGCTTGTAGTATTGTGGCGCTCCCACTAGCAGTATGTCGGTGAAGCCGTCACTGTTCAGGTCCACTGCGCACACTTCACCTCCAAAGTATGAGCCGATCTGGGAGTGGGAATAACAACTCTACGTTAACTTCCATAACAAGTGGAAGCAGAGTTTAAAAAAATAGTTGGATTATGCTGTCGTCGTAAACAACAATTCTCATCCACCTTCCATGACAGAAAACAGCTAACGCAGCCTGAGAGTATCCTACTTTGATGGTAGTGTAACCAAATGACTAAAGGTACCAGGTCTAAAACTCTCCACTAGAGCACAATGCAACCCTCAGGATGTGCCTTTATTGATTTCTGGTCTTCATGAAATCCAACTTTAAATGGTCCACTGCCTATAAAATTATAACATCAGAACAATTGTGACGAGAACGGGCCATTCGACCCAACATGCTCGTTCATTCACCCATTCGTCATTTTTTTTCTCAAGACCCAGTCTTGTCCTCACAGGTGGTGCAGTGGTAGTGCTGCTGCTTTGCAGTAAGGAGATTGTGGGTTCGGTTCCTCCCTGTGTGGATAGCGCTTTGAGTACTGAGAAAAGCGCTATATAAATGTAATGAATTATTATTATTAATCTTGCTCAGTCTTAGAGTCTTTGAGACCCCATCCATGATGAGGTGGAGGTTCATCTTGGAAAACAGTCATAAGGTGTTGGGAGTGGGGAGGTCCTCCTAGGAGAACCACCACTGATCATCAACGTCTGTTGCTTAACCTGCCCACAGTGACCCATTGTGAGACTATTTTGCAAAATGTGCACGACATTGAATACAACGGAGAGTCACAACCCAGAGTGACCCAACAGATGCGACCAGTGATCCCAAACAGGCCGTGATCTGTAGTTTAAGAACCTGTGATCTCGATGGTCCAAAATTAACATCAAGTTGAGATCTGAAGGTCTCTAAAGTCCAACTCTCCACCACACTAACTGGTCACTTACTCCATGTGACAATGGTTCCTTACATGAAGACCTCCCATCATGTATTCAGATCTAACCTTTCTACTGTAATACTTTATGACATTAAATGTCATCAGTTCAGAGAACCATAGTCACAAGTAGTGTGGTAGACAGTAGGACCTTAGAGACTTTCAAAACTCGACTTGATGTTATTTTAGAAGAATTAAGTGGATAGGACTGGCGAGCATTGTTGGGGTGAGTGGTCTGTTCTCATCTAGATTGTTCTTTGCTCAATTCTGTATACTGTTCAAGTCCTTTTGTTTATCTTGCCCTTCTACCTAGCTTTGGTATCATCTGCACTCTTAACCAGCTTATTGATGATCAATTCATGTACAGGGTGGCCCATTTTTATGTATATGATTGAGCCTACCTGCTCCTCTTTGCTTACAAAACAATACCACTAATTTCGAATTTTGTGTTAATTCTTGTGATGGTTAGCACACTAGGGCCACCACCTTCAAACTCAGCTGCCACCCTCCGTTTCACCACCGCAGTATAAATGCACACAATGTACGCACTGCTCTAGCGACAATCATTTCGCCGCCATTCTGTATGTGAACAGAGCAGGGGTTGCCTGGTCCAGCACATTGTTACTCCCATTCTCAGGCTACACAGTGATGCTGTTTTCGATACTTTTCACACAGTAGTTTAAATGCTACAGTCTGTGAAATACCCTATGCATAAATATGGGCCACCCTATATAGTAAAAAGAGTAGCAGATGCAGCACTGACCCCTGAGGGCCAAAACTTTAGAATTGATTTGTAATACTTTATTAATCCTTGAGGGGAAATTGGCTTTTCCCCATGAACTTTGGAGGTCAGATAGGACTAATCCCTAATTCTGAAGAAGAGATCCTCACTTGCTTCCTGCGTTTGACGCAGTTTTGTACCCACCTACATACCGCACCCTTAAACTCCCATTTCCTTTAGTTTGATCATCAACTTTTTATGTGGTAGCTTATCAAAAGCCTCCTAAAAATCAAGATAAATCAGACCACACACCACCTCTCTTATCATCTGCTTTTGGCACTACCTCATAAAATTTCATCATATTAGTCAAACATGACCTTCCCCGTCTGAACCCATATTGATTGTTCGCTAACACACCTATTCTCGTCATGTGCTGCTGGATCTGTTCCTCAATAATTGCTTCCATTTATTTACTTGTGATGCACGTTAAGCTTGCTGGCCAATAGTTACTTGGATCAGCCCAATCACCTTTTAATATAGTGGATAATATTCACTAGTCTCCAGTCTTTAGGAATGTTCCAAAAAGTGTGTACCAAGGGTTTATATACTGTATGTACTCATTCTCCTCCATAAGCACATACATGTTACCTGGTCCTGGTGGTCCTGGTGATCTGTTAGTGTTTCCCCGTGTGGGGGTCCTAGGGTGACCTTATGCTCCCTTATTATGTAGGCCTTAACAAAATGTCTGAAATCACATACTTTTCCAGCCCTGACAGGGACTGTAGTTCCCTTTCACATCTATAACCCCAGGTTACTTGATAGAGTAAAAGAAAAGGCAAGAGAAAGAGCTGCACTTTTAATTATATATTATGATAAAAAGATTTACTATAACTATCGCCGTATAAATGACATAGAATGTGGCTTTGCAAACCAAACAATAAGACCCGATCATGCCAGATGCGCAGTTTCAAGTGGCACATAAAGTTGTAGTCACACTTGATTCTTTCTGATCAACTCATTCCTGGTCATCTCTCTTGTGGCCATCATTACTTTTATTGCCCCTCTGCAGCTCCTGACACACACACACACACTCACACACACCTCCTGGACACTTCCCCAATAAAACATCTGAGACACAGTTTTATTCCTGCCAGCATTTCCTCCCATTTTAAATTAATGTTCAAACAAGTAACTCATAAACGGGCCCTAGGAGCTCTTCTTGTTAATGAAACTCTGATCAATTCTCCCTCTAACAAAAGATCTTATTTGATCTTTGAAATTCTAGAAGCTGCCAAGCAAGCACTGGTCCATGAGACTTCCTTGCATTTTCTTCAGAGTTGTATTTGGTTAGACAGTTAGAAAAACAAAGTATATGCTAGATGACATTCCCCAGTACTGTTAGATTTCAGCCTATTTAATCTCCGCAGCTCTTCGCTCTCTACAATTTCCAAATCACTCAGTACCTCCTTAGTAGTCCCTGTTACTGCTGAGAGGTTATGCACTTCCTCACATGTGAAGACCTCAGAAAAATGCAAGTTTAGAGCATCTCCTATTTTACTGTCTGTATCTTTTAATTCCTTCTTACTATTCTTGATCAGTGTTTCCAGATCTGCGGTTTTCTCTCCCAGTTGGGTTATTTTTGATCGTCGTCTGTGGGAGAAAATGGGCTTTTGTGGGTTGTGGTTTTTTGGGCTCCTTTTTGAAAAATAACAGGCTATTTTGGGCTATATCTTATCATGTTTTTTATCCATCTGGCACCCCTTCCCCTGTCATTCACACTTGTATATGTTCTTTACCATTATAAAGTCTCAAACCGTTGTGAGATTCTGTCACTCTGAAGGGACCCACCCTACTCGGGCTTTGATGGTGTGTACTTAACCCTCTTGGTCTGACACCACCCCCCACTTTCCAGGGCGTCATTTTGTCTACCTCAGGCACTGGGCTAGTTTACTTGGGCAAATTCTCTATTTTTGAGCTTTCATTGGGGTTATAATTTTTTTAGGAACCTGAGAACCCTGTTCCTGGTGCACTTCACCTCCTCCTTGAATATTGAAAGAATCCCTTTGGGTCATTTTTCGCCATTTCAACAATATTTCTCACCAACTGCTTCTTTCCTAATGCTCCTTTTCACCATCATTGTCACGCCCTCATATGCCCTCAAATTGAAAAGAAAAACAGTTTATCGGCTGGTGTGTGGAATCCTTAAGGTTTACCTGATCTCCAGTAAGATTCTGCACTCTCTCCCAGAGTTTCCCAGAATTGTAGAAGATGTCCACCATGCCTTTGTGTTTGTATCTTGGAGCACCAGCTATGACCAGGGAGGCCTTCCCTAGGTGGCCTACTGCTATGGAGTATCCTGCAATAAGAAAGATATGCAAACACACTAAGAGAAGAAGGCCAAACACATCTGGGCCCCTAGCCATCACTGACCAAGGAAACACAATATTAAAGTCCCACTAATGTATGTAACCTAATCAACATGGTCCCTGCCTCTCATTAACGTGACTTCTGCAGAATTAGTGTTGTTCCACGATGAAGAATGATGGAACTGAGGAAGACTCAATGTGTAAGGAGCCCAAGCTTAATCAAGCCCAACCATTTATTAAAAGCAGAACAAATAAATGACGTTTGCAGAATCACTACAATGACTTTCTTACTTCCTATCATTATGGGTCATTCACTTATTTGGTTATTTCTTTGATTTTATTACAATGACATTTTAGGCCAATATTTTCACAATTGTCACCATTTTGTGGCTGTTTTAATTGCTTATAGTAATTATGTTTGTTCATGGTCACCCGCATCCCTGTTAAATCTTCCGTCTGAACAGGCCTTATGTATCACTAAAGCCCTAGTAAAATAGGCAATGCCCACTTCGTCCTGCATGGCACATGATGTCTAACTGTGAGAATATGACAAGACTATAAACATCCCGGAGCCTTTTAACCTCCTTTTGCCAAAGAAATGAACTCACCAAGGTAGGTGTCCTTGTCAGGGGCCATGGGAAGAATGACTGGAGTTTTCACGTCAGGCTTCATCTCTAGAACTGAGCCAGCCCAGTCCGAGGTCCCAACAGCTCCCAGAAACAGGCGGTCCTACGGGTAAGAAAGTTCTTTTTAATCAACACCAAAAGTCAATAAGAGGAGATGGGGTCAGAGGAGATTCAAGCACACGGGTAATCTTCTGAACTGGTACATTTTGACTTGGTTTGATATCATAACCTGCTTGTAGTGCTGGTGGATACCATTAGGGGGCAGCAGTTCATCATTGTAACCTCATATAAGTAAGTAAGTAAGTAAGTGAGTGAAGTTTATTGTCATTCATACCATACAATAGTACAACAACGGATGCATTGCTGAACGAAATGGCGTTTCTCCAGGCTCAATGTGCAGACATAAAAGACAACATACAGACGTTACAAACATTTCACTTCTTACACAGAAAGTAGGTAAGACAGCACAAGATAGCACAAGGCAGCACAGTACAAACAATAAAAACAAAAGATATATATAAATGTAAGCCAGTCAGTGGGTGAAATATAATATGAAAGAAAATATTGCACATCGTTTCACAGTGATTGTGATATTGCACTATATGGATACAATATTTATACATAATATATACAATATAGACAATGTAATATTGTACGATATTACAATACAATATAATGTAAACTTAAGACCTATTTGTGGTAATAAAGTGCACAGTAAGTAAGAGAGCAAAAGGACAAAGGTTATTTAACAGAGTTTAGTATTCTGATGGCCTGGGGGAAGAAGCTCCTGTTAAATGTAATGAATTATTATTATCTATATATATAAAATTCACTAAGTCCATGGCAAGCAAGACACACGCAAGACAGCCCCGCCCACCAACAATTCACTAAACAGCCGACCATGGTGCGAGAGCGAAAGCATTTGCCAAGAATGTGTTCATTAATCAAGAATGAAAGTCGGAGGTTCAAAGAAGATCACATACCGTCGTAATTCCGACCATACATGATGCCGACTGGCGATCCGGCGGTGTTATTCCCATGACCCGCCGGGCAGCCAACCGGGTAACCAAAGTCTTTGGGTTCTGGGGAGGGAGTACGGTTGCAAAGCTGAAACTTAAAGGAATTGACGGAAGGGCACCACCAGGAGTGGAGCCTGCGGCTTAATTGGACTCAACACGGGAAACCTGACCCGGCCTGAACGTGGCTCAGAGGTGCATGCGACTGAGGCGTTGTGTGGAAAATGAACATTCAACGTGACTCACAAGTGCATGTGGACTGTACAGAGACGAAAGCAGTTCAGGTGAGGAGTTGGTGGTGGACACATGAGCAGGCAGTGAGTACTGAATGATGACTAAGAGATGACTTAAGAAATCGGCAGACTAGAATGGCGGGGGCGGAATGGGCGTCAGACGATCGAACTTGCCTATCTAGAGGATGTAAATGTCCTAACACGGGTTCCGTAGGTGAACCTGCGGAAGGATCGTTACCGGTTGTGCCGACCCGTCGTTGGATGGTTAGGACTCGAAACCTCTAAGCGCCCGCTTCCCCGCCCTCTCTCCAGAGTTCCATCTTTGCATTCACTTACAGTCGTATCCTCAAACCCACCCCATTTGGACAACTGTGTCTTTCAGGAAGTTTTCACCCATCAATACATAATTATGTGGCGTATGCTACACCGCTGGTTGGCTAGTTATTATTAAATCTGGCCGTTCTGCAGTACTGCGGTAACATTTTCCAGAGGGCAGAAGTTCAAACAGCCCATGTGCCGGATGTGTGGGATCTTTTATGATCTTAATGGATCTGCTCTGGCAACGTGAGTAGTGTAATTCTTGAACAGATGGGAGTGAGGACCCGATGATTTTCTCCGCTGTCCTCACCACTCTTCGGAATATCTTCTGTTCAGCGACAGTGCAGCTACCATACCAAGCTGAGATGCTGCTGGTCAGTATACTTTCTATAGTGCCTCTGTAGAAAGTTGTGAGGACAGGAGAGGGAAGGTTTGCTCTTTTCAGCCTTCGGAGAAAATGAAGTCGCTGTTGTGCCCTCTTGACAAGAGGAGTAGTATTTGTGGTTCATGTCAGGTCATCTGTAATGTGCACTCCCAGATCCTTGGTGCTTCTCACTGACTCCACACTGTTTCCATGGATTGTAAGTGGCCAGTTTGGCATGTGCTTTCTCTTGAAGTCAACGGTGATCTCTTTTGACATTTAGCACCAGGTTGTTTTTTCCACACCAGGTAATGAGTTTGTTGACTTCCTCTCTGTATGCGGAGTCATCGTCATTACTGATGAGGCCCACTACTGTTGTGTCGTCTGCGAATTTTATGATGTGATTCGAGTTGTAATTGGTACAGCAGTCGTGAGTCAACAAGGTGAACAGTAGGGGGCTTAGCCCTGGGGAACCCCAGTATTCATGACGTACTGTCTGGGGTCTGTCTGTGAGGAAGGCTAAGAACCAGTTACACAGAGGGGTGCTGATGCCTAGTGGCTCCAGTTTCTTTACCAGGTGTTGTGGGAGGACAGTATTGAAGGCTGAGCTGAAGACAATCAAAAGCATCCTCACGTGACTGTTTTTATTTTCCAGATGAGCCAGTGTCAGACGGAGTGCAGTTGCTATGGCGTCATCAGTGGAGCGATTTGGGCGATATGCAAATTGAAGTTGATCAAATGTAGCAGGCAGTCGGGATGTGGTGTGATTTTTTGATCAACCCTTCGAAGCACTTCATCATGATCATATGATCAAATGCTTCCAAAGGCTTAACTAACCCATAAAGATAAGAAGAAAATAAAATTGGTATGTTTTATACTGTTAGTTATAAAAGAGAAGTGGCTGATCCAAAGGAAATCCATTATTCAAATTTTAGAACCTACTTTGAGTCATTGCACGGTGCACAGACAGGCAAATCCAAGCTCACTCATACACATCAAATTCAAGTACAGTCATGGGAAAAAGTAAGTACACCCCATGGAACATGCTGACGTTTTCAACATATTTGAACAGATCTTCATGCAAAACAGAGCCTTACAGATCTGCTTGAATAAAATCCCAAAGAAAAATGTGCCTTTTTCAATCATTTATTCAACCAAAATATCAAACGGTGTAACGGTCTACTGGATAAAAAGTAAGGCCACCTTTGCCCTCAGAAGCTGCTATCGCCCGCTTGAGCAGAAACGACTTCTAGTAGGTGTTTTGCATAAGTGCCCACCAGTCTCTGACATCAAATCGGTGAAATTTTGGACTAATCCTCCATGCCAAATTCCTACAGCTGCAAGGTGTTTGTGGGTTTTCTTGCACGTTCTGCTCATTTCAGGTCCTCCCACAGCTTTTCAGTTTGATTCAAATCAGAACTTTGACTAGGCCAGACCATAACTCTCTGTTTCTTCTTTTGGTGCCATTCCTTGGTAGTGTGCTTTGGATCAGTATGGTGTTCAAAGGTACATTCATAGTTCATCTTCAACTTACAAACAGATGGCCTCACATTCTCCTCAAGCACACTTTGATATGATTGACTCAATAACTCAACAAAACACGCTCAAGGCACCAAGCTTCACAATTGGCGTGATGTCCTTCTGGTCAGATGCTGTCTTTCAGTTTGCACCAAACATCTCTACAGTTACTGTGGCCAGACAACCCTGTCTGTGATTCATCTGTCTAGAGCACGTTGTCCCAGAAGGCCTGGTCTTTGCCTAGGCGCTCATTGGCAAACTGCAGATTTGCTCTGATGTTCTTTTTGAGCAACAGAGGCTTTTTCATGGCACACCTTTCCTTCAGTTCACATTTGTGTGGTCTCTTTCTGAACATTGATGCCCACACTTTGACACCAACTGTTGCAAGGTTTACCCCCAGATCTCAAGCTGTTCTTGCAGACTTCTTTTAGTATCAAACGGTCAGCTCTTGGGTTGAATTTGCTGGGTCATCCAGTCCTGGACAAACTAGAAGAGGTTACAAATCCATGAAACTTGTAGATGGTTTTCCTTTCATTAGAATGATTGAATTCAAATCATTTGATGATCTTTTTCAAACCCTTTCCAAGACCTTCTTTCTGAGGGTCTTTGAGAACTCCTTTGATCTTGACATGATGACACCACACATGTCAATAAGATAGAGAACAGCAGACCCTCAATATCTGGGTCAGATTAAATGAAGACAGTCAGGTCCACCGGCAGACTACCTCAGGAGGTCCTACTCATTGGGACCTCATCAGGAACGCCTGATTCTTATTTGATGGATTTGCAGTGGTGAAAAATGGAGGGATGAACTTACTTTTTCCATATGACAAATCTGCATTTTGGCTTGTTTAGGTTATGAGGATGAATACGCCATGTCAGTTTGACGTGCTATTTGCTCACATACTGTAGATCACCGTTATCTGTAGGCACTGTTTGCAGGAAGATCTGCTGTTTGCCTGTTGAAGCAGGTTGAAAAAGTCAACCATTTCCATGGGATGTACTTCCTTTTTCACATGTCTGTAGGCCCTAGCGCTAGATTTTATTGACTCATTGTTGACCATGACTTTCGATTCGGGTTTA
Source organism: Erpetoichthys calabaricus (assembly GCF_900747795.2). NCBI lineage: Eukaryota > Metazoa > Chordata > Cladistia > Polypteriformes > Polypteridae > Erpetoichthys > Erpetoichthys calabaricus. The sequence continues at coordinate 5,233,328 of NC_041405.2, read as the reverse complement.
GCATTTTGGTTTTGGTACCGCAATAATTTTCCTTTGCTACAACAACCCTCTCTGCCTGTTCTCGCCTACGATTTTCAGCTTCTGTTTTCATCTCTTGGGCCTTTTTGCACAAATTAGTCTCCAGAGACCCTGACTTGACAACTTCATAATTTGCATAGCACTTCCCATAAACGTAGTCTCAGAGTTTGGGACAAAGGTGAGAGTCACAAAGAGCCAGGTCTGGAAAGTACAGTGGGTGATGCGTGGCACCTCCCTTGAAATTCTTGTGAAGGCGAGATGATCAATGTGTTTTCTTGACACTTTACCCTGAGAGGCCAGCGTATGTGAACATTTTAAGGTAGGTCATCGATATGAACCATGTATTCAACATCAACGCCACACACATGATCTTGCTGGCCTGGCCTGGAACTTTAATTTCTTTGGTTTCCTTTCATGGTTGGAACTGTTGTGAAGACTCTGGGACATAATGATGTTTCCCATGTGATTTCTAGTCTTATAATCTGACATCCGAAAGGCAATGAGATCCAGCAGTCATTTGGTGTGACATGCTGTCCTGCGCCAAGTCATAAAGTGTGATGCTGGTCTTATGGATAAACAGACAGATTTATACATTTTTACTTTCTTGTATACGAAGTATAGGGAAAGTATTGTAATCGTCCAAAAATTCGACTTCAAGATTTTGATGAATCTCGACGTTTTAGACCTCCCTGAGTCCGATTTACTTTCTCGTTAGGAAAGTATTGGAATCGTCCAAAAATTTGACCTCGAGATTTTCGATGAATCTCAATGTGTTAGACCTCCCTGAGTCCGATTTACTTTCTCGATAGGAAAGTATTAGAATCGTCCAAAAATTTGATTTCGAGATTTTGATGAATCTCAACGTTTTAGACCTGCCTGAGTCCAAAAATACCATTTTTTGGAACTAGGTCTGTGTGTCTGTCTGTCTGTGTGTGTGTGTGTGTGTAAACATGATAACTTAAGTACGCTTTCACTTAGGTCAACCAAATTTTGCATACATAGGTACAAAATGTAGATTTCTATTAGCTTCTGAACTATTCCAGCTAACCGGAAGTGGTACTTTTTAATTCGTGCAGCTGCAGAGTCCGATTTATTTAACTTTGCCTTTTTAATAATTGTTCGATATATTATTAATTTGATTTGAATTGTTTATGATGGTTCTTTAATGTACATAATATCTTCTTATATAATACGCTATCGTGGCTGTTCGTTTGTCTGTCCCGGATTTTAAATCACCTGTAGTTCACAAACCGTTTGAACTATTGACCTGAAATTTGGTACACATACACTACGTGACCTCTACTGTCCGCTATTGGGGTGATAATTGACCTCCGAGGTTATTCCTCTTTTAATTTTCATTTTATTTTATTGTAGAATCAACTCTCGGCAGTGGCCCACAGGGAGGCCGTGCGGTGCATGTGTACGGGCGCCGTTCTTATCCCTACCAGCTTCACCGTGAAGACTTAAGTGCCAACATAAGTGAAAAATTAAGAAAAACGTACTAAGTAATTGCAACACAAACACTGACTTAAACAGTTTTAACGCAAAAAGAAGACAAGACGCGGGTCTCTAGGGTGGAGTCAAGAAGAAGAGCTACTCAGGAAGCAGCAAGCGCATCAACCTCTGAGTAAATGAATGCTAAACATACAGAGAGAGAGGATGAAAACAATAAGTCAAGTGGATTCACTGCACGTTATCATGCAGTGTGCCGTTACTGGTAAGTATATAATCCTTGTCTTGCGATTTACTCCTCAGATATCCATCCCCATATCTGAGTATATGAGAAAGTTGAGGGGAGACCACTCCCGATGTTTTAGATTTTAGTCTGTTCTTACGTTTTAATTGTTTTGTTTCTTAAGTCTTGAAGATAACTGTGAGGAGGTACGTTTACCATACCCTAAAGCTGAACACCGGCATAACTGGTGAAAGTATTGCCACCATTTTGGATTGTAAGAGTGTTCTCACCATCATGGAGTACCAATGGGTTTGAGGTTCCACCGTTTTATCTGCTTTATAGGTTTTGAGGCTTGTACAGTCATTTTGGTCATGTGCTCAGAGCATTCAGATACTTAAAATGAACAGAATACACTTTTGTCCATGGTTTCCTCCCAGCATCTGAATCCTACTCAGAATCTTCAAAGATATTTGTTTAATTCATCGTTTAGAAGAATATTAAGTGTATTAAATGCCACTTCATGATTTACCTCAGCATAGGCTACGCTGAACCCGCTCTGTGACATCTCGTTTACAAAGGACCTGCTGTCTGCGTTCTTCTCACCTGCACAAAATAAAAATGTCACGGTCATCTGTTTGCTGATTGCTGTTTCCTTAACTTTCACCCCAAGGTTCTCCATCTACACTTTGAAATCAGGGCACTGATTAGCCGGCTGCATAACATGTTAGCAATTTAAAAGCCTTTACGCAATTTCTTTCATCTGCAGGGAACAGAATAAGGTTGAGGTGCTCTCTACACATTAATTGGTTAATTGAACTGATGGAGCATTGTAGTGAAAGGCATTACAACTGCTGTAGGAAGTCTGTCCACAACAATCCAGAGCTCAGATGTGATTCTGTTCGTTTTGCCCACATCATGGTGTGACACCAAGGCTGTGGACCACTCCGTTGTTCATGATTTTTTTTTGGCCAACTCATCTTTCATAAAACTTTACTGCTGAAATAACATGTAGGAAAACTTATCAGAGACGTCTCTTACCTTCAATGTTGTAGATTTTAGCCTGCAGGTTGTCCAGGATACCTTTGAGGCCTTTGTAGTTGTCAATATAGAAGGTGTTGTTGTTTCTGGGTTCAGAAGCCAGGCTCTTCAGATTTTCAATCTTCACATTGCCAATCTGTAGAGGAAGAAGTACAGTTTTCTCACTCTTGTAAAGGACTCAAGGATGGTGAGTGGGCACCTGGAACCCAATTATTATGATGAGGACATCTTAAATGATTTTTACCCCAATGACATATCTGATGATGTGTTTTTCGTCCAGACGTTTGGTCACGTAATTGTAATCATCGTTATAGTCAGTGGGGTCCCCATCTGTGATGATCAGCAGCACTTTGGTCGCATTCTCTTTTGCTCCATATTTGGTGTTGTACAGAAGATTTCCACTGAGGAAATAAAAAACAGAAAGTGGTAGGAGGCCTTAAACTGGTCCACCATCTTCTAAACCTTCCTTCAACTTTACTTACATCGTGTAATCCAAGGCGTTGTGTGTGTTGGTCAACTGCTTCATATGCTGCACATTGGCCAGGAGTTTCTCCGGGTCTCTAATTTCCTGATAGCTGGAAAAATTGAACTCTGTGCGAACATCCGAAGAGAACTGCACTGCAGCAAACTGCATGAAGACACAACACAAGAAATCTGTCACCTATCCCACAGTGGGTGGGTCAGCAGAAATAGCCATTGTAATCGATGTAATGACCGCCCTCCCCAGCTGTAGTAGTGGGGTGGCTGTGCAACTGGAGAAACTCAATGAAGTCTAACATCACCTGTATGGAAGTGTTGGTCAAGTTCTTCATGATGTCAATGATGAAATTCTTGTTGTTTGTGAAATCATCACCCTTAAGACTTTCAGAGCCATCAAATAGAAATACCAGGTCAATGTTGCGTTTGGTGCATTCTGGGAAAAAAACAAGTCAAGGAAAAGAATGAAAGAAGAGCCATCACTCTTAGTATAGTAGTATCATATCAGAACTTCTCACACTGAGCACCTGCTCATGTCTGAACATTGGTTGAGTCTAGTTTGGTGAAATTGAATTAGCGTCCCATAAAGTGAGTCTCAAATTTATTGGACGATATTTTATGCCATTACTTGAGTTACTTATAAATTGGGGTTGCTAGTGCATTTTCAATGTCATTCCTTGTTTCATGTATCCCAATTGAAACCTGGTCATAGGCAGTATGTTGGTCCTTAAATGCTTTGGCACCTAAATGTGCAAGTGAGGGGCCATCAGGAATTTGAAATCTGTAAAATTGTGGGTTGTAGAAAACATCGGGTTAGAGTGGAACATTCAGTGGATTGGTGTAGTTCTGGCCATGACGAGTGGTCCTGGGCTTCCTCTCGACATTTTCATGCTGCTCATTTGCTTGCGAAATTTCATTACCTTTTCCCTTCTAAGCCTGATGGTTGTGTCCAGAGTGCACACCATGGTGGGATGAGATGAGATTAATAAAGTTTATATAATCTAATCTAATATTATAATAAGAACTAGCCAACCCGTGGCGTAGCATACGCCGCATAATTATGTATTGATGGGTGACCACTTCCTGAACGACACAGTTGTCAGTACTTGTAGATTAAGGTGTAACGGGTCTTCGTTGTTGACGCTTAATATAGCTTGCGTACTGAGATGTTCTGGAGTCACAGTTGAGAAACACTTTCTTAATGTCTTTTAAGCACAGGGGAAACAATGAACATGTGAAACATCCGTAATGTAATAAGCCACCAAGTAAAGTAACATTGCAACAATGCTATCTACAGAAGTGAAAGCCAGACGTCTTTCCTGGTTTGGGCTGCTTTTGCAGTGTTACCCCTTGTGCATATTAAATCTTGAAATCCTTCGAGTAACTAATTAACTAACTAACACCAACCCACCCACACACACAGCTTGTGTAGAAGGTCAGCTGCTGAGAGAGCGCCTCGACTGTTGCAGGGCCTGCATCGGTGAAGCAGGTGAGACGCTAATGAAACAGGGGCACAGGGCTTATTGGTTTTTAAAGACTGCTTCCTTCATTGTGTTTTGAGAGGGAAACATACAATTGTCCGTGACTGACAATTGGAGGACCGCCGTGGCACGCTCATTCAGCAATTCACATCCGCGACAAACATGCCTCTTCTTACGTGGCCCTGCCGCGTCCACCCTCGTTCTCAAAGCATACACACCGCCTGGTCATGTGCCCGCTCACAAGAGCAACTCACAGAGACCATGGCGTGTAAAACAGTTTGCGATGGTGGTGCGTGCGTCACATCTTTTTGAAAGTTTGGCCCTGTGCCTTATTAATTGTCATCGCAAAGGCAAATCTAACAGGAAATTGTCTTCGTGTAATAGTAAAAGGCAAATTATCCGCGACAAACAAACTGTTTTACATGCTGCATACCAACCCGCAGCGTAGTATACGCCACATAATCACGCCGCTTTTTTAATGTTTTTTAAGCAGAGGGAAAAAAATGAACATTTGCAAAATCCGTAACGCCGCTTTCAGTAAGTACAATGCACACACGTTTAATTTGTCGGCCACTTTTTGCCAACCGTCTTTTCTGGTTTGGGCTGCTTTTGCAGTGTTGCCGCTTGTGCATATTAAATCTTAAAATCCTTCGAGTAACTAACTAACTAACTAACACCCACCCACCCAGCTTGTGTGAAAACAATGCGCCCGTTCTTTCATCATTTTGTTGCAGCCTATCAAAGACTTGCTGATCATGTTTTCTAGACTCAATATACATGTTGCAGGGCCTGCATCGGTGAAGCAGGTGAGACGCTAATGAAACAAACGCTCAGGGCTTATTGGTTTTTAAAGACTGCTGCCTTCATTGTGTTTTAACCTCAGTTTTAAAGGATTGTTTTAAGGATCCCATGGGATACCCCTCGCAAACTGTTTTACACGCTGCATATAGCCATTCACATCCGCGAGAAACATGCCTCAATGAACAGTCAACGTGGCTCAGAGATGCATGTGGCCTCTAGCACAGACGAACATAAATGACGCCATATTTTCCGAGTCGTTGTGTCCGAGTTGGTGGGCGTGGCTCTGCGAGTTGTCATTGTATCCAATGGTCTTAGAGTTTGTGGGCGTGGCTCCTTCCTGCGTGCGCCATGGGAGGCTTACTTGTCGGCGGCTTAGTGAATCCACATCCCTTCCGGCATGCTTTCCATGGGTGGCTACTTGTCGGTGGCTTAGTGAATTATATATATAGCTTATTTTTATTCTCATGTTTTGTGTATGCAATATGTCACGTGACTGCAGTCATCGCATCGATGACATCACCAGTCGTTAAATATAAACAGAGTGACATTTTCAGGTCACATTATCCCTTGATGGATAAGAAACAATCTAACATAGTTAGCTTGTTTGTTTTTGAAGTTGACCAAGTACTTGGCTCCATAATGGTTTTAAACTCATTTCTGACTTCCCTCGTGTTTAGTTTGCCTGATTTCTGTCGATCCCTTCGGTTTTGACAGCAAATTCTGTCTCGCATTCATCTCCAGGTCTTATCTCACTCTTTCTGCTCAGGATAATCCTTAGAGACTCGGTGTCTTGTCAATTAGGACTAATTGGAATGGGTTTTCGTGTCTACCACCTTCTGGAAGTCCACAGCAATATCAGAAATGGTTAGAATGAGAGCCACTATGCTCAGGTCTGATCACGTCTGCCAGGCCTCTCTGTCTAGCATATTCTGCAAGTCAGCAGATTAAGGTTCTATGAGATCTCAGTCTAGTAAATTAAGTCAGGTTTAATTAAATATCACAAACAGTACTATGACCAAGTCTAGTCAACCCTTATAATTTTATTCCCTTCCGTAAATGAAGAGGGTTGGATTTCGTGAGCTCTCATTGTAATCGATGACCTGAGAGTGGGCCACATGTCAAAACATTCATGAAGGGTAGAACTTCCAAAATCTCATAAGGTTAGCAGGACTTCCTCTCATTAAATTGGAATGAGCTAAAGTGGGACCTGATCTGGTCAGTCTTGACCAGTCCACGAACCTATCACTATCACCCCATTCAGAAAGTTGGGTCCATCTACATCCCTGGGAGATCAGCTGTGCCATATCGCCTTAGTGGTCTCTGTATAATCAAAATCAGATAAATCTGCATGTGGTTTATCAGGGAGAGTCATCCTCAACATCTACAGTATGTCAATCTGAGTTCCTTGAGTCAGAAACGATCAGGTGTTAAAGCTCAGATGAATAACTGCGGATAACAAACTCAGAGCTTGAGGCCTACTCAGGTCTTAGTGAGGATACCTTCACCAGTAATAGACAGTGGTCATTTACCTGCTTGGAGTGGACAAGTTTGATGAGATCTTAGGAAGAAATGAAGGGAACATCTCAAGTATGATTGCCATGAGGTCAACTGACTAGTGTTTGGCAAGGTCTCCATGCATTTAAAAATCATCTGGGATCAAATATCTTACAAATTAGCGGGGCGGCTTATGGTGAAGTCTCAATGAAGTTAATGTCTTTATTAAGGCCGTGAGGGTTCAGCTTATACAGACCTTGGTAAAGGGGTGTAACCGTGTCCTTCTCTATGAGATTGAGCCCCTTGTCGTAGGTGTAACAGATTCCATTGAAGTACATGTTCTTGTCGCACTCGTGGGCCAACACAGGGCTGCAGGTCTGGAAAAGCAAGAGAATGGCGGATGGTCAGAACAGACACTCATCATTCATTTGGTAAGATGGAATTTTCAAGCTGGGGTCATCATGTTCTTTACGATAATTGGATAAAATGTGAAAATGGACAAAAAGCGCAATTGTAAGGTTTTTCAGCCAGTGGGTTACCATACTCACTGTGAGCAGAGACGAGCCGTTAGTAGACAGGGACAGGCCTACCGGCAAATTCTGTTCAGACCCTGAAATCAAGAAAATCAGAGGTTAGGGTCTGGAAGTGGACCAGGAGGCCTGACCTGACACCAACAGAGCATTGTGGACTTATACTGCTGGAGCTGTCAATGAAGTAGAGATCTATAGAGAGGGGCAACGAGGCTGAGATGGAGAGATGGAGAGAAGGAGAGCGATCCTGCCACTGTGTGATATCACACCCTCACAGTCCACGGATATTCAGTTCTCCTCTTTCGGTTTCACTCACTCGCCTACCTGGATTGTTTATGGACTGACAGTCTGCTGTTCCATTCATACACTTGAAGATTCCTCCAGCTCTGTCATTAGGGCTCTGCTTCTTGTGGGGGGCGCTGACAATAATCCTGCCATGAGACAAAAGTCACAAAAATAAGCCTCCCAGGACTTGACACTTGAACACAGTGAAGCCAGGGGATTGGACCTGCCATTGGGACCACCGGGCTCCTCTCTCCATGGATTGTGCTGTCAGGCCACAAACTGTTGAAGACAAAAACGAGTGATGGAGAAGAAGAGAGACCAAGTGAGCGGCCCAAATCACATCAACCTGCTGGCACCCACCACCCTAACCTCGCTATGTTTGTGAAAGAAAAGGAGGACAAACTAGAAATAATGGAGATGGCCAGGAGGAGAAACAGAAAAATAAACTGATAACAAGAATTAGTCCAATAAACCAAAAATCAAAGTTGAATCCAGAAAAAGGGTCTGCGGCAGTAGGAATGAATACGGAGAGCCACATGCAGACATTTATTTTGATTTAGAGTATCTGCAAACTTGGATGACCAGAAAGTGCAGAGAGTCGACCTTTTATCTCGTTACAGCGAAACATCCACACCCTGCACCTCTGTATGTCGTTGCATAGGAACCAGGGCCGGGACAAGGGTGAGGCAAACGAGGCACTTGTTGCACCAAATTGATGAAAAATGAAAATGAATAAATTGCAAAATAAAAAAAAAGAAAAGCCAATGTTCGTCCAATAGCTTAAAGAAACTAACGATTTGCATCGGACACTCTCTCGCACGGTGGCGCAGTGGGTAGCACTGCTGCTTCGCAGTTGGGAGACCTGGGGACCTGGGTTTGCTTCCCGTGTCCTCCCTGCGTGGAGTTTGCATGTTCTCCCCGTGTCTGCATGGGTTTCCTCCGGGCGTTCCGGTTTCCTCCCACAGTCCAAAGACATGCAGGTTAGGTGGATTGGCGATTCTAAATTGGCCCTAGTGTGTGCTTGTCCTGTGGTGGGTTGGCACCCTGCCCGAGATTGGTTCCTGCCTTGTGCCCTGTGTTGGCTGGGATTGGCTCCAGCAGACCCCCGTGACCCAGTGTTCGGATTCAGCGGGTTGGAAAATGGATCCTCCCCATAAACCCCTGGTTCTCGAGGGTAACATGAATTCCATTAGCCGGGCTGTTTGTGGAGTGGTCTGCCTAGGGAGAAGTAAGTCATTCACATTCTATATCAGGGATGTCCAGCTCTGGTCCTGGTGGGCCGCAGCGGCTGCAGGTTTTCATTCTAACCGCCTTCTTTAATAGTGAGCCATTTTTGCTGCTGCTGCTGAAGTGACTCGGACCCCCTTAGTTGTTTCTTTTTCCTTAATGAGCAGCCAAACAATAATGAGACACAAAATGAGCAGATCACCTGATAATAAAGTAAAGTGAGGGTCTCGGTCACGTTGGTCTGCTCAGGTCATCCAAACATCTCAATGGTGGTCTTTGTAAACACAGCAGATCAACAGAATGAGAGCAGCAACAAGTCCTACTATTCAATAACAGCTTTAATTAACAGCAAGAACTGGCGTCTCATTAAGAAACCGGTTGGAGTGAAACTGGTTGGAGTCTCACATTCCAGTTTAGCTGGTCACCTGTTGGCTCGTCTCACATCTCATTTCTGATTGGCTGCCATTTAATAAAGAAACAAATCCATTCAGAGGACTGAATCCTTAACAACAGGGCTTTTGAAATGAAGAGTAAAGAAGTTCATTAGCAGTGAAAACTGATTAGGAAAAGGATGAGAATGAAACCCTGCAGCCACCGCGGCCCACCAGGACCGGCTTTGGACGCCCCTGTTCTATATGTTTGTAAGATATGGACGCTATCCCGTGACTTGAGATGAAGACTGGACTCCTGTGTCTCTTTGGAGAGCCCTTTGTGTTGCTCACGGAGTCCCGACTGAGGCCCATGACCTGCATTGTGAGGGAGCATCAAGTTACGGCACTACGGCCATGTGTGGTGGTCCGGCTCGCAGGACCCTTGTTGTTGAGGACCCTAGTGGCTGGACCAGGCCAAGGGGACGCCCACGTAACACCTGGATGGACGGACTGGACCACACGTCATGAGCTTTATGGTTGTGTGGTGGGATAGCAACATGCTGTACCGGTGCCTGCCCCCCCCCCCAACCTGACCTGACCTTTTTGTTTCAGTTCCGTTTCCAGTTCTCATTGCGTTTTGAATTTTTTTTTTTTTTTAGTAAATCCCCCTTAGTTGGATTCATTTTATTGAAACATTTTTGTCCACCTAATCCTGCCAATGACCCTGCATGAAGACACAAACACCTCCTCGGCTCTGACGTTCTTATCAACAGGAAACATCACTGCAGGCGAGGACGCGATTAGATTGCAAAGTGCAAAAAAAAAAGTGTCTCATCATGTAGGTCTGTTTCACACAGGATGCGTTACTTTCTCACATTTATTTATGCCTTTTAATATGCAAAACCGAAGTGAAGACATCTCACGGCCAGAAAAAAAATCCATCAACCGGCAAGAAGACGTTTGCTCTCGTCCGATACGTTGATATCTGCACTCTTCTCCTTCCTGCATTTGTACGATCGTCATGTCAGCGTTGGGCTTCAGAGCAGAACTCCCCATATCCATCCTCTAAGGCTGATGTCACGTTACGTGACTTCTAGTCAGCGCGGGTGTCACATTTGATGACTGCAGCTGCTCATCTTCTTGGCTGAGAAGGTCAGATATGAAGACTGGCAACCACAGGACGTGTCAGATGAGCCCGACTTCCCAGCACATCTTCACACGCTCGCCCCCCTTTTTCAGACCCCCAATAGTGTGACACCTGACGGGGCTGCAGCTCACGCAAAGGGCTTCCAAGTGCGGGGACTTCATCCACAGTTTGGACCCCCTTTTTCTGTTGTATTACAGCCAGGCTGGAGTTCAAGTTCTTGTTTTATGTTGGTCTTGTCCATTTTGGATTATTTTATCAATCATTTCTGTTTTCATCCATCCATTATCCAACCCATTACATCCTAACTACAGGGTCACAGGGGTCTGTCGGAGCCAGTCCCAGCCAACACAGGGCGCAAAGCAGGAAACAAACCCCGGCAGGGCGCCAGCCCACCGCAGGGCACACACACACCATAGGGGCAATTTAGGATCACCAATGCACCTAACCTGCATGTCTTTGGACTGTGGGAGGAAAACCCACGCAGACACGGGGAGGACATGCAAACTCCACACAGGGAGGACCTGGGATGTGAACCCAGATGGGTCTCCTAACTGCGAGGCAGCAGCGCTACCACTGTGCCACCGTGCCGCCCTTCATTTCTGTTTTTTGAGATCAAATATTTATTGAAGTTTACATTCACAAAAATAGAAATAATGAGACCAACAGGTTTCTCAAAAGGAAATAATTGTAAATGCAGAAATAACAGTCAAAATACAACCCCACCCCGACCCACCCACAAAAGTTTCTCTGAGCAAAGCCTCGGAGGGAAACGCAGCTTGAACGTCAGACCCCCAGTGCGTCAGGATTTAAAGAGAAGAAAGAGGAGAGTGACAGCAACTGCCAATACATCGAAGGTTCAACACAGGAAAGGGACATGAAGGACACTCCAAAAACAAAAGATATGAGGGAAAACAAAAGGGTGATGTAGTTTGGGGGGCACTGATGGAAGTAAATTTAGGGTCAGTTCCTGACCCATTAGCTGCTTCTGTTGATATCTTCCTGTCATTTATGCAGTTCATGGACAGGGCATGATGGGAATTGGAGTCCCAAATGGTAGCCTTGTTGGGTTCCATGGGTACTGCCACGGGGCGCTACTTTGTGGCACTTCTGTTAGACCCCGAAGTGCTTCCAATGGCCTGTGTCCTGGCACCAGACGTACTCCTGACTCTAAGATAATAGAAGCTGCTTGACCTCATCCAGAAGAGATGGAGTTGGGAGGAAGAAGTGGAGGAAAAGTGGAGAGAATTGGAATTGTGATTGTGTTTATTAAGACGCCTTTGTAAAAGCAATTATTATTAATAAACCTTATCTTTACACCTGGGACTTACGTCTGCGAGGTTGTGCCTGGGTTTTAGGTAGGTGAATAGATAGATAGATAGATAGATAGATAGATAGATAGATAGATAGATAGATAGATAGATAGATAGATAGATAGATAGATAGATAGATAGATAGATAGATATTTTAGCGTAGTTGGCAGGATTAGATAGTAGATAGATAGATTAGATAGATAGATAGATAGATAGATAGATAGATAGATATTTAGCGTAGTTGGCAGGATAAGATAGATAGATAGATAGATAGATAGATAGATAGATAGATAGATAGATAGATAGATAGATAGATAGATAGATAGATAGATATTTTAGCGTAGTTGGCAGGATTAGATAGATAGATAGATAGATAGATAGATAGATAGATAGATAGATAGATAGATAGATAGATAGATAGATAGATAGATAGATAGATAGATAGATAGATAGATAGATAGATAGATAGATAGATAGATAGATTTAGCATAGTTGGCAGGATTAGATTAGATTGGATTCTTTCTCCCCCCAAACAGATCAGATTTTAGGTTTGTTCCTTTTATAAAAACTGCATTTGAGGATCTGACTCTTTGTGAGTTTCTTCCTGATTTTTTCTGCTTGTTTCTAAATCACTTTGTTGGCTCCACTTTTGTTTTCACTGATATTTTAAAGCTGGTAAAACATTTTAAGATGTTTTTGGGAAATAAATGTGGTAAGCACTTGCTTACCAGAGCGATTTCACGTCACTCCTCTGCTCTGAATTGGAAGAAGTGGACTAAGCATTGGATGGATGGATGGCTTTGTTCTGCGGTGCCTACCTGTGAGAAGTGATGCCAGCCAGGGGTTTAGTTCCGCGTGGAGCACAAACGTTTCACTTGACTTTTTAGGTGCCAGCTGTTTGCCCCAATATGAGTTTTATTGCTTAATTATTTGTTCCTTAGTTTGTTGGTTTAGTTTATGGTTTCTGATTAATTTGTAATTCACAGCAGTGCTTCTCGACCACTGTGGGCTGCGGGCTGCCGCCCGTGGCTTGCGAGTTGCTGTTGTTTTCAGTGGTAATGGGTGGTGGTAGGTCATGAGTGAGTCATGAAGTAAATCGCCGCCCTGATGATCAAGCTCAACAGACCAAAGATTAGAAAGCTCCAACGACAAAAGGGGAGACCCCTAATCCAACAACTTCACTTGACTTTCTAAGGTGGGGTCGGTTCAACTACCGCCGTCTACTTACTGAGGAGGACCCAAAACTGGGTTGTTACCCCACCAGGGTTGATTGTACATTTCTGAGGAGTTAGGTAAGTGACATAGAGAAGCAGACTTTGTGATCTCCACATCATTCTGGTTTATGCATCTCCACTTGGTAGCACCCCGGCTCCACATGTTTGTTTATGGGATCCTGAACCCGACTTAATGGCAGCTGACTGTCCTCATGCTTGCACACTCTGGCTTGTTCAGCCCCATGTTCTCGGTACTCACCATTTTTCATCATTGGAGTCAAACTGCCGCACTCTGTATCCAAACTGCTTGATGCCATTCTGGCGAAACATCTGTGGCTGCTGAACATCGATATTAAAGCCATGAGAGTCTTGGGCCACTGCCAGAGAAGAAGGAGAAACAGAGAAATGTCAGAGAGCTGAACCCAAAGGGAGCTAATCATCAGTATTCATCAGGAAGGACATCTGCAGGGGCTGCTGGGAAAAGATGGCAGCCTGTGCTAAGACCCTGTGGAGTCCTGTGTGGGTGTCATAAGCATGTGAGAGTGTCTGTGTGTGTTTTGTTTGTAGCTCTCATGGTGTTTAGTGGTCGTTCCATGTGTACACTGGATAGGGGATCTCGAGCATTCTGCATAGTAAGGAGTCAGACAGAGAATACAGATTCACCCCAAGATCCTACCTCTGGACTGGGAGGATAGAAAGTGTAGAGGGTGAGAGCCAAAAGAAAAGATGAGAGCTGAGGTGAAGTCAAGGGCGTGTCTCCCGAGGGTGTAACCGACGAGTTTATGATTTGGTCTAAAATACGATTTTATTAATTACAGTGACAGGTTTGAAAGGTCAGCCGTTCCACAGTATCTTGATCTGAGCTGCTGACACCAAAAACCTCGTTATCACTTCTTTGAAATTTCCTTGCCATTGATTTGATCTTTTAGGCCCCTGACTAATTCGTTGAAATTATAATATAGCAGAACCTCAATGTATGTGCACAAGCAGCAGAATGGAAATTGTAAGTGCCATGGTGGATGAACCGGTGTTCTTGCCCATCCGGGACGCCGTAACAGAAGGACAACATGAGAGGAGGAGCATCTCATCCGAAATACTTATAAATTTCTAACCCAATCGGGATAAAAGAATTAAGGGTGGACTGGGGGATTCTGAACAGTTGATAGATAGATAGATAGATAGATAGATAGATAGATAGATAGATAGATAGATAGATAGATAGATAGATAGATAGATAGATAGATAGATAGATAGATAGATAGATAGATAGATAGATAGATAGATAGATAGATAGATAGATAGATAGATAGATAGAGGAGTGGAGAAATGGAAGGAGACGTTGTGTTCATTGGAGATTGTGGTGTGGACTTTGAGAAAGAAAATTAAAAAAAACACATTTATTTTCACCCGGGACCATCTTGGTGTGATTATGTCTGGGGTTGGGGAACTTGGTGGCATCTTACTTGGAGGTCACAAAATATAAAATGGAAGCAAAAGACAACCAAAGTTAAAGTTGCTGCATGAGGTGACTTCCTTGATTCTTACATTGTGCAACGTGGGGGGCCACTCCCTCGATTGTCCCCTGCTGTGCTGGCATCTGGAAGGTTGCCATTTCAAATCCTGTCTGAAGGGATCAAACTCTGTTGGGCCCCTAAGCAAGACCCTTACCCTTGAAATTTGCTCCAGCGGTTACTGTACAATGTCTGACCCTCTGCTAAGACCCCAAAGACAATTTCCCCTCGGGGATTAACCAAGAATATCAAATCCTGTACTTCTTTTCATTTTCAAGCAGCAGTGCAAGAAAGAAGGAAACAACTACATTTGACTTTCAGTCTCTCGCAACCACAGCAGTGGGAGAAGAATCCCACACACTCTTGCTATGATTCACTCACAGTGGTACAAAAATGAGGAAGACGCCTCATGCCCCCCGCCACATTTTCGTTCGTTCAGATCTTACTGCACCATCTCACCCGCGGCAGGAGGATGAAGGAGAAGAAGAGAGATGCACTCCTGACGCCCCCATAATGCACTGCTCTGCATAGTTTCAGAATGTCCTTGCTCATCTTGGAATGCAGTGATGAGATGAGATTTCTCTTTGTCTATTTCACACCATGAGGTGACAAAAAGCGAGACGCAGTCCTTTCATGTTCTTTCTTTTCTCATCATAAAACAGCCCAAATAATTGCTCTACATTACTCATCACACGCTAGATGTTAAAAGGTGTTAATTTGTCATTTTTGTGGGTTCTAAACCCGGCTCTGTTGAACTGAAACAGGGTGCTTTGTGCACTGAGACTAAGCCACTGCTATGTGGACTTGGCGTATTTAGAACTACTGCACGTTCATAAGAGAAGCAACTGATTCATAGGCATATTGCACATGTGAATGTGTACGGGTTAAATTATGCATTGCAGAGGCAATTGAAGGGGCTGTGTAAGGAAAGCTCACTTTGTGCAAATTTCAGCTGTACACGATGCTTACAAACATGACCCTGGAGTTAAGATGAGAGTCTCCTGTATTCCCAAACCTCTGAAATGTTAACATCTTCATTTAGCTGCTTAGCAGACACTCGTATCCAAAGCGACTTACACAAGAGTTCAACACAATTGAGTCTCATCAGTCTGCTGGGGAGCAAGTGTGACAGGACAAGAGAACAAAATTACACATCACAAGCAGAGAACTCAGAGCAAAGTGTGCCAGCGAGTTATAATTCTTAGTATACAAAAAATGAACAGCTGAAGCCCACCAAACAAGGGCATCCCCAAATGCTTCTTAAACACATCCGAGGGGTCGGGATTTAGAATGGAGGTGGGCAGCTCATTCCATCAGCTAGGAGCTACCCATGAAAAGAGTCTGGACTGAGATATAAGGCCATGTGGAGGTTAATCAGCAGACCTGAGTTAATCGAGAAGGAGCAGAGGACCTCGCTGTATATAGGTGTATATAGGTGCTGACGCATGGTCTACTCAGTTGGCAAGCATCCAGGACTTGAACTTAATACATGCTACAGGAAGGCAATGTAGTGAGCTGAAAAGAGGAGTGACGTCTGCCCACATCAGAAAGTTGAAAACCAGATGCTCTGCTGCATTTTGAATCATCTGCAGTGGCCTGGTGACAGATGTCGATACTCCTACCAGCAGAGAGTTGCAGGAGTCCACATGTGACGTGACTTATGACAAAGCTTGGACCAGGTGTTGTGCTGCATACTCTGTCAGATACGGTCTAGTCTTGCGAATGTTGTATGGAGTGAATCTGCAAGACCGAGAGACCATTGCAACATGATCAGGGAAGAACCCTGGTCATTGATCACCACCTCAAAATTGTGTACAGACTTGGCAAGTCTTAAAGATAATGAGCTGAGCTGCACAAATATTGGGGTGCTGAATACATGGATGAGCTGGGATAACAAAAAAGGTCTGTCTGTACCAGGTCAAGCTGGAGATGATGCTCCTTCATCCAGGTTGCCATATCAGTGAGACATGCAGACGTTTTACTTGATACCGTGTGATCCTCTGAAGGGAATGGCAAGTACAGCCTTTATATCATTGACATAGCACTGATAGGAGAGGATGATAAGGCCCAGAGAGGACATGTTCAGAGAGAAATCATAACACAAACTCATTTCTCCTCTCCCTAATTCTCATGCTCCCTTTTCAAAACCTCTTCCTGTTCCTGAGAACTCTCCTCCTTTACCTGCTCCGCCTTATTCTTTCATCAAATCATAGATAGATAGATAGATAGATAGATAGATAGATAGATAGATAGATAGATAGATAGATAGATAGATAGATAGATAGATAGATAGATAGATAGATAGATAGATAGATAGATAGATAGATAGATAGATAGATAGATAGATAGATAGATAGATAGATAGATAGATAGATAGAACTTTTTTGTCCCCAGGTGAGAATGTTTGGCTTTTTACAGCCAATTATCAATGGCTCTCCATTACTCCTTATCCTCCTGGACCTTACAGTTGCATTTGATACGGTAGATCATAATATTCTCCTTCATCATCTTCACTATACAATTGGACTTTCTGGCATTGCTTTGGAGTGGTTTGAGTCCTATCTTACAGACAGGGCTGGGTATGTGGCCTTGGGGGGATGCTAAATCTCATACCCACACTGTCACCTGTGGGGTCCCACAAGGATCAGTCCTTGGGCTGACCCTGTTTAATATCTATATACTACCCCTGGGTCACATCATCCGCAAGCATGGAGTTTCATTCCGTTGCTATACCGATGATTCACAGCTCTATGTGAGACTGGATTCGACTTCTCTTACACCTCCATCAACTTTTTCCTCCTGCTTGGATGAGATTGAGGCCTGGATATCTAAGAACTTCCTCAAGCTGAACAGCACCAAAACTGAAGCTCTTTTAATTGGCACCCCCTATCAACTTCGTTCCTCTGTAAATTCTATCTCCTTTTCTGACCGTACCATTACCCTCTACCCTTCTGTTACAAATCTGGGTGTCAAGTTAGATTCCCATTTGTCATTTGATACACATGTCCATCACCTTTGTAAAATTGCATTCCTTCATCTGCAAAACATAGCCATACTCCGTCCCTACCTCTCCCTCTGTGATGCTGAAAAGCTGGTTCATGCCTTTGTCTCATCCAGACTGGACTATTGTAATGCACTCCTCATCGGGATATCTAACAAGAGCCTTCAAAAACTCTAACAAATTCAAAATAGTGCTGCAAGAATCTTGATGAGGGTGCAGAAATATGAACACATCTCACCAATCCTTCGATCACTTCATTGGCTCCCTGTCCATCTCCGTATCGAATACAAACTCTGTTTGTTTACTCATCAGTGTATTCATGGAAATGCTCCACAAGATCTTAAAGAACTCCTTATATTACAATCCTCTACCAGAAACCTCCGTTTTACAAATACCCACCGCCTCGCCCCCCTGTGACCAAACTTCATACAATGGGAGACCGAGCCTTTACAGTCGCTGCTCCACGGCACTGGAATGTTCTACCAGAGAGCCTGAGAACACAGCAGATTGTGGGCTGTTTTAAAAAACAGCTAAAGACTTTTCTATTTAGGAAAGCATATTAACAAGAATGCTATAATTATTGTTGTTTTATCTCTGTTTTTGTCTCACTTTGCCTTTGTTTAAACTTTTTATGTTGCACTTTGAGATTTACTGCTAATGTAAAGTGCCCCTATAAATAAAATGCATTATTATTATTAATTGTCTTTCTTCTTCTTCTTCTTCTTCTTCTTCTTCTTCTTCTTCTTCTTCTTCTTCTTCTTCTTCTTCTTCTTCTTCTTCTTCTTCTTCTTCTACCTATCTAATCACTGTTCTGCTTATTTAAGATCATCCCTATTTAAGATGGTGGCACCACAATACCTGCATTTGTGTATTGGCCTAAAGATTTTTTTTTGCATTAGATTGTGTTCGGATTCAGCGGGTTGGAAAATGGATGGATGGATGGATATTAGATTAAGAATGGAGCATTTTAGACTTTGTTTGTTGGCTTTAATTTTATACTTTTACCGCTCAGTTCTTCTAGCCTTGTCTAATATTGGACCCCAGCCTGACCAACAATTATTGTAAGTCTCACTCTTTACAGGAATGTCCATTTCTTAGGCTACAACCACACTACTATGTTTTCACTTAAAAATGTTGTTTTTAAACCAAAACACTTCCTGTCCATACTAACATTTTTACATCGTTTATGAAGGTATAGCCATCCACACTAAAATGACCAAAAACCCATAAGACGTAGATGTTTGCCCACACTGAGCACATGTGGATTGGCAGAGAAAGTCCTTGAATGGCTGGTAATGCTGATGGCCAAGCAATTTGTCACAGAACACTAGCGACTGGTATGGTAGTTGCCTTTTTGGCAAACATGCGGCATTCAAACTGTACAAAACGCAATTTAAGTGTGTACAGATATGCAACACAACAGGCACCACAAAAAGCAATTCTTTTATGTCCACCACGTTGGACTATGTCTTTTTTTGGTGAAGGGTGACCACACAGGTAATGAGATGTTGTAACGAGTTGGACCCAATCAGAGAAGGACCATGTAATAGGTATGAACCAATCAGAGCCTAGTTAGCGTCTATGCTCGCCTGTTCACACTGAAACACCAGAAGTAAACGCCGCTGGAGGGCATTTTCAAAAGCAGCCATTTTTGTGGGTAGTGTAGACAAAAGGTGTCTACGTTTTTAAGCTATAAAACCATCGTAGTGTGGACGGGACCTCAGTGTTCGTTTCGTAATGCTCACCATGTCATCTGCCCCAGTTACAACAGAAGCTGAACTGTAAGTGAACCTTTCAACATGACAACGACCTAAAAACACTCACACAAATCCACTAAACAAAAGCACAAAAAAATTTTTAAAAAGTAATGAATTATACAACAGCCGAGTGAAAACGGAAACAGAAGTGGTGTGGGGTGACATGAAGCAGGCCGAACATTCAAGAAAGCTCTCGGACATCACGCAGTGAAGGAGTCGATGGAGTAGACTGGTGGAAGTTAATTCTGCCAAAGGGTTCTTAGCAGTGTCACACACCTGATGTTTGGGAGACGTCCTCAGGGCTCAGGACTTGTTGTTGGCCTAATGCCTTTCCTTTTCCTCCCTTGCCCCACCCAGCTCTGATGTCACTTCCAGTTTCTACCCTCCAAAGCCCGCCCCTTGCAGGTTCAAGTCAGGTCTGGTTGGGGGGCAGGCACCGGTACAGCGCGTTGTCACACCCAACCCTACAATGAAACATCTCGGGATCCTGGTTGGTAACCCTACCCCCCAGGCAGACATCTGGTCCTGTCCCACCCTCCGGAAATGACCGTCTATCTGCTGCAGCCAGGTGTTACATGGGTGTCACCTTTGCTTCAACTGTGAGGACCCTGTGAGCCGGATCACCCTCAGGAAATTGTGCCACATAGCCGTAGTGCCCTAACTGATGCTCCCTCACAATGTGCCTCATTCGGGACCCCATGGGCAACACAAAGTCAAACCAGCAGGACCCAAGGGTTCTCTGAGGAGACACATATGAAGGAGTCCAGTCTTCATCTCAGGTCACTGGATGGCGTCCATGTCTCGCAAACAGGAAGCACCAGGACTCTAAAGACTCGGACCTTCGTCCTTTTACAGAGATATCGGGAGCGTCACACACCCCTTTCCAGCGACCCCCCGCCCTCCACGCTCTCCCAGTCCGTCTACTGACGTCATAGGAAGAGTCACATGAATGTCACTGCAACACTGATAATTCATCTCGGACCAGTCTGAAGAAGGCTCCCATGTGAATGAGATGTGATTTTTCTATTTTTCATTTTGTAAACCGGGGTTCACCTTGGGGGCCACCAACGTTTTTACGTGTCTTCGTCACAGCAGCTATTGAAGGTAGAAGATTGTTATGCGCGGCATGCAAGTTGCCTTTCTAACTTTTTTGTTAAAAAGGTGATTACAAAGAAATTGTTTCATTGTTATCTGTTAAAGTAGGTTACCTTTATTTAATTACTGTTGTCCAATAAAGATGAAATAATCACACATGCCGATACGCTGAACTTTCTCAGGCAGCGCATTTCTTTTTTCTCAGTTTTTCATAACTCGGCCTGCATGGCCTAAGACTGCGATGGCCCCCACCAAGTCTTACAGACAGAATGAAGGAAGCCAAGCGCTTGCAGAAGTGTTAGCACACACATGAGACGAAGTTCTCACTTTTACAACCGCAGCTCCTCATCATCATGTGAGCACCCAGTAGCTTTCACTTCAGCATCCAGGGGGGTCTAAGCGTTCATCTCCAGGTGCTGCCTTGGACACCACTAGGGGTGACGTGATGCCAAACCTGCAGTTAGGTGAACCAGAATGAGGGCAACTGCCGCATCGTGTTCTGACCCTGGAGGGGCTTGGGACGGGACAACACCCATCAGGGCCAACAAGTGAGAAGGCAACTCTGACGCGAAAAGGAAAAGAGTACCGAGGCAGACAATACAATACAATTTATTTATGTGTAGCCCAAAATCACACTTTAACAGGCCCTGCCTCTTGACGGCCCCCCCAGCCTGGACTCTCTAAGAAGACAAGGAATAACTCCCAAAAACACCCTAGTAGGGAAAAAATGGAAGAAACCTCCGGAAAGGCAGTTCAAAAAGAGACCCCTTTCTGGGTAGGTTGGGCGTGCGGTGGGTGTCAAAAAGAAGGGGCGGTCAATACAATACAATACAATACACAAAACAGAACAAATCCTCAATACAGTATAAAAATAAAAATATTTACAAATACGGAGCAGAATTTAACAATAGATGATATCCCATAATATGATTTGTTCAGAGTCCTGGAGACCTCAGCCATCAAGCTGCCTCTCCCTATTGGCCATTCCACAGCTGAGTCAGCGCTGGGCCAGCCAATCCAATGAAAGGGCCCCTCCTACCCCACGATTCCTGCGATCCTCCTTCAGTAGCACTTTACGCCTGCAGATGGCAGCACTCCTACAACGTTAAACTTAAAAGATCGGTGATTTGAACCTTTAGGGCGTTTTATATGAAGGACCAATCGGCTACTGTGGGGCACTCGGTCCAACTGGACGGCCACAACACAAAGGGCGGCTAAATTGATGATTGCCTCGTTCATTAATAAAGCGCTTTCTTAACTAGTTGATTGATCGATTCATACTGTCAGCCCCTTTTTATTTGACTTTTCTTTATTCAAACAGTTTTTGTTTTTTTATACTTTGCTAACCACGATACCTGACAAAAACGGGAAAGGGAATGATTTCAACATATTTGTTGTGTCTTGCCTTACGTGTACCTTCAGCGCCTTTCCTCGGCATTCGCGCGTCTCTGAACGTCTCTTCGCCGTCACGGCCCCCTTAAAGGCTGCTCCTCAGGCTCTGTCCCTATTATTCTCGTCTCCTGTCCGCTTTTAAACTTTCCGTCTCTCCCAGCGTGCGCCTTGCAGAGAGCTATAGGGGAGTTGGGGATGGTAATTAACCAGCGGTCCAGGGGGCGGCGCTGTTTGCTAATGCCTTCTCTTCGCCTCTCTCTGCAGAACGGAAGATTTACAGCCACTCCATCTGTGATGTCACTTCCGTGTCCGTCCTCCTGGACCCTCCCCTTCCTGCCTCGCCATCTCACAACCTGGAAATTGGCCATCTTGGGGCACTTCTGTGATGAACTTACGTCTGCATGATTCATTTTGGTATAAGCCTTCCAGTTATACGAGGGGTCACCTGGGTGGTTCCCCAGCTCTTTATCGTTGTCCTGTTTTACAGTCTCATGCGTCTCACACTCACACATTTTCTTTTATTTCTTTTATTTTTTTTTATTTACACATTACAAACCACAATCCACAACATTCGTCAGCAAAAGCAAACCGACCAATCAGAGTGCTCTGATGGACTGGACACACAGCGCATGGTGTATTAGTATACGGTAGATATGCACTGGGATGTGGTTGGAAGCTTCTTAAAGGAACATTCCACCCAGAAATTATATATATACATATATATATTTTTTTTTATTTGTAACCTTACACCATGTGGTTTGTAATAATGGCTGAGAATAACATTTAATCTTATGTTTCACACCGAACAGAGACAACAGAGTTTCTGGTAGAGCAGACGTCTATGGTGACCAACGCAGGACAACAGCAAAAAATATCAAAATGTCTGTAAAATCTCATGTCGCATAATACACAGTTCCACCCTCACCATGACCCCAACACTTGCATAGGGGGCACAAAAATTCCCAGAATCAGTCAATAGCACCGGAGTAGGGTGTAGTGATGGAATACACCGCTAGGCATCCTATCCCTACAGTCTGCTTAATCCACAATCGTGCTGAGCTGACCGAGTGCGTATTTCTGACGTGGTGCGCTGTAAGGCGTAAGAAAGTCGCCCCACTCGGTTGTGCCTCTGTGCTGCGAGCCACCCAGGTGACAGACACAAAGTTGGATGACTGTTCTGAGAAAAGAGGTATAAACTAGGAGACGATCAACGCAAAATGAGAGCGAGAGAGAGAGAGAAAGAGAGAACTGAGGGTGCAACCAAAGGAGGGAAACGGAAGGCAACGACATTACAAAGGAAAGGCAGACTCGGAGGTCAAAGGCGGCCAAGAGCTCCATAAACCAAAACGAAACCCGATGCCAGGGCCTGCTCAGTTTGGAGCTGATAGGCACTCAGAGCAAGCTGAAGGATTTTTGTCCCAGCAAAGGATAAAGTTCCACGGGATGGCTCCCATATTTATATCGTCACACAACTGATGCAACGATTGTGGTCACGTGACACATCCTGCCATGTCATAAATAAATAAAAATCAAATTAAAAAACCACTGTAACTAAAAATGACCATACTAGAGTCAGTGTCTTAATCGCTTCCCTCGTGTTCAGTGAACAATCTTGTAACCTTCTAAAATGGTAGAAAAAATATGAAAATAAATGAAAAATTGGTGTCATTTCTTTTCATTATGACATAAATTTTCCATAACTACATTCTGCTGTGAGCAGGGCCGGATTTTCCTATAGGCTAACTAGGCTTCAGCCTAGGGCCTCAAGATCAAGAGGGGCCTACATTCAAATTGTTAGCAAAATTTTATTATCTCTCATGTAATTTACAAACTTAAAAATGGAAGGTGAAAGGGCCTCATAAGTGGAATAGCCTAGGGCCTCTTTTCATATAAATCCGGCCCTGGCTGTGAGACGAGTTCACCTTACTGGGAGCTGAGAGGAGTGAAGACTCTGAATTTGGCTAATGTGCAGAGACAGTCCTGCTAAGGACCGCATTCATTTTGATGAATGAACTGACTTATCTGAATATAAAACTAGCATTGCAATCCGCCTACAATGGTTTTGAAATCTGAGTAACCAACGCAGACCTCAGCACTAACAGTTCCAGTGCACCATCTACTAGAAAATATTTTATAAAGCATGTAGTCCTAAAATGCTTTGCATCTTTCATTCCAACAGATGGTGCATTACAGACATTACCACTGCTTTTATGAATCCCATACCAGATGGTATATAACAGAGACCTGCTAACTGGACATAAACACAGTTACACACACGCATGCACGGACGCTTCTCCTTTTAATAAGGTGGATGCTAAGTGGTGTCTGTCACATGATTACTTGTGAACTTCTAGGACCAGAGCCTTGATCTTGGTCTCAATCAAAAGCTTATGACCTGAAGCATTCTGCAAATTCAAAAAATTTGACCTCAGCCATGTGACCTGTGATTTATTTAGTTACAAAAATGCATACTAGAGGGGAAAATCCCTTCAAAAAACTTAAATAGATATAGGGCCAAACACAGGATCTTCATAAAACAGGAAGATGAATTCTTTAAAAATGTTCTTCAACTACAATGAAGCTCCATGTTGCAGAAAAGGGAAAAGGAGTTGCCCAAAACAATAACGTGGTGAATGGAAACAAAGTCCCAATACAGCAAACCAGAGAACCCTCAAAAACAGAAGAGAGGGTTAGAAAATCCTTTAAAAATAAACCAAGAAAACTCACCAACTCCTTAGTACATTTGAATAAACTGTCAGGAACTGTGGGAAACCCTCACTTTGATGGAGCTGAGGGCAATGATTCTCAGGTGGTCCTGCATCTTGGGGAACTACCGACAAGACACAAGGTACACAACAAAGGCTCACAGACCCAAACCAAAAATAAGGACTAATGCAAGTAATCAACAAAAATAATATTCCCCTAAATGAATAACTCAAAAATGAACAAAAAGGTGATGCAACCAAGTCTTGAACCCCAGACAGGGGAGGAACCCTGGCTGAACTATAACAAGTGATTTTAAAAGCAAGTGATATTGCAGAAATAAAAAGAAAAGCAGGGACATATGCTGAGCATCTAGCAAATCACAGAGGCTGATTATGTGACAAAGAACCCCATATGAGGAAGAAGATAAATCAGAGAAGTGACATCTGCTAAGCATCAAGCAAACTGCAGAGGCTGATTATCTGACAAAGAACCCCATAACAGGAAGAATAGGAGCAATGACATCTGCTGAACATCAAGCAAATCGCAGAGGCTAATTATGTTATAACGAACTCCATAATAGGAAGAAAACAACAAGAGCAGTGACATCTGATGGGCATGAAGCAAATTGCAGAGGTTAATTATGTGACCAATAACCCCATTTGAGGAAAAAGATAAATCAGAGAAGTGATATCTGCTAAGCATCAAGCAAATCACAGAGGCAGATTTTGTGATGAAGAGCCCCGTAACCAGAAGAAGAAGTAGGCTATGAACAATGGCATCTGCTGGGCATAAAGCAAACTATAGAGGCTGATTATGTGACAATGAACCCCATAATAGGAAGAAAAGGAATAAGAGCAGTGACATCTGTTGGGCATAAAGCAAATTGCAGAGGCTGATTATATCATGAAGAACCCTATAATAGGAAGAGTTAAAATAAGGGAAGTGACATCTACTGAACTTCAAGCAAATTGTAGATGCTAATTATGTGATAAAGAACCCCGTAATAGGAAAGAGAAGAATACAATAAGAGCAGTGACATCTGCTGGGCATCAAGCAGATTGCAGAAGAAAAACAATAAGAAGGCAAGACACTGAGGCACATAGACAAGCGAGAAGTAATCCCGAAAATGGACCAACTGGCCAGTAAGCAAACACGACGGCTCATAGACGTGCAAGTCCAGAACACGGAGTGCAATGACGTCCCAAAGACAGAAGTGACATTCGAGAAGACCGTTAAACAGTCGAAACTTGTGAAAGCATTGCCTTGACATCCCTACATCGATAACTGGCAAACATAATAAGTGTCCGCAGCTCCGTGTCTTTAATGTGTTTTTTATTGGTGTTTTATTTATGGAGGGCAGGTCCACGTGTTTCACTAGTATAGTAAAGATATCAAGGGGTGATGGTGATATCTGGGGGAATCGGTTTTGGGATGGGTGTGGTTGTGTATTATTATTACTTTTTCCATTTTCTGATGTTTATATTGTGTTTTCGTGAATGGCTTAGAGTCACATACCATGGATGTCTGTACCTCGTTAGTCGCTCATTTAGTTCTCACTGATTTTGAGCCCACAATTCTCACACTCAGTAAAGATGTGCCGGGGTGGCTTTTCTTGTTTTGTTTTTATTCTGTGCTGTTTATCAACCAAAGGCGGAACGATAGCAGGAGACGCAGCAAACCTCACAAGCAAAATGTTGCAAGTAAGATGGTGTGTTCAGCAGTTTCTTAATATTCAGTGAGTCTTAGAAGAAAAACTGCTTGACCAGTTGGGAAAGACGACAAAAATAAAGATGAACAAGAAAACAGGAACTGAAACGCCTCACCACAACACTCCACCCAGCACTCTGTGGGTTTCACTTTGTTCTTCTGCACCCATTCTGTGGATTCACCTGTTGGCAGCTCTGTCCCACTTTTGGGTTTTTTTGTGTTTTTTTTTTGGAGTGTAACCCACCCCTTGTCCCACCACCTTAGATTTTGGACAAACGTTTTTATAAATGAGGGAAAGATTAGAATTTCTCTTCAGGGAAACACAGAAATAAGTTCCTCTAAACCGCTAGGGTGGTGTACACCATGAGAACGGTGACACAAAATGTGACACAAAGTGGCGATTTCATTCTCTGTATATTTTGCAATAAGCTTGAATAACAGATACTGTGCAGGGCACCATAGGGAAACAGACTTATAAAGTGTGTTGAAGCGCCATGCTGGGGGGACTGGCATCCTGACTGGGAAGGAAGCTGGATCCTTGCCCGGCTGGGAACCCATGACAGAAAGACAACACGAGAGGAGGCATAACCTGGTCGGGATGGGGCTGGATTGTTACCCCATTTGGGTTGGGGTGACTTGGGGGATTAATGGATGGTTGTTAATCAAGAGCAGTTCCTCCCCCAGTACAATAGATGGCAGTGCTCCTCTGGTTTGGAACCAAGTATGGACACCTGCAGGGATCTTTGGGATTTGTAGTCCTGAGAGACAACTCTGTCGTGGGGGGTCCTTGAGTGCCACCAGAGGGCGCTTCAGGGAGAAGGGGTCCCTGTTTCGGTGAGCTATGCACTGACACTACTCTGTTGGGGTCCTTGGGTGCCACCAAATGGCACTGCATGGAGAAGAACTGCCTGTTTCGGGGGGCTATAGCCTGACACTGCTCTGTTGGGGTCTTTGGGGCCACCAGATAGCACTACACAGAGAAGGACTCCCTGTTTTGGGGGAGCTATGCCCTGACACTGCTCTGTTGGGGTCCTTGGGTGCCACCAGCGGGTGCTGCTGGGAGAAGAACGCCCGATTTCGGTGGGCTATGCCCTGACACTGCTCTATTGGGGTCCTTGGGTGGCACCATTGGGCACTGCAGCGAGAAGGTGTCCCTGTTTCAGTGGGCTATGCCCTGACACTCCTCTTTTGGGGTGCTTGGGGCCACCAGGGTCCGCTGCAGGGAGAAGGACTCCCTTTTTTGGGTGGGCTATGCCTGACACCAGAAGTTCATAAGACATAAAAGGAAGCCATGCAGCCTCCTCCACTTGAGTCGGAGTCGGGGGGCTGAAGGTGAGGCCCACCTGGAGGAGGAGAAGAAGAGGTTGTTGTGCATTGAAGATTGTGGTGCGGACTGTAAAAAAGTCTTGTTCGACAAGTTTGACAAATTTAATGAATTCATCAGCTCGTCCGTTCAGATACCTTTTCATTTTTGTTATTTTGTTTTAACGTCTTACCGCTCCACCGTGTGGTTTTCCTATGGACGCTGCCATCTTTCTTGACTGCTTGAATGGCTGATTGCTGCCTTCTGGCAACTGGAAATTGTGATGTGCGATGATTTAAAGGTCTGTGCTGCAGCTCCCCAGTTATCCGAGATTCTGGATAAGCAATGATTGTGTGTTTCGGATTAAGATCTCGTTGAAGGACCCAACCTCTTTGTAACTTCAGCTTTTCTATAGATGGTGTGATGTTTGCTTCCAGAATTTGCTGACATTTATTTGAATCCGTTCTTTGCTCAATCAGTGACGTGTTCCCTGTGCCACTGGCTGTAACACCAGCCTAAAGCTGATCGATCCCCCACCATGCTTAATACTTGGAGACGTGGTCTTTTCCTGGAATTCGGCACCATTTTTTCTCCAAACATACCCTTGCACATTGTAGCTAAAAAGTTCTATGGTGACTTCATCAGTTCATGGGACTTCTTTCCAAAATGCATCAGGCTTGTTGAGATGTCCATTTGTAAACCTCAGGCGCTGAATTTTGTACTGTTAATAGTTGATAGTGTACTGGTGGGCCGATTTTTAAGAATAAGGGGGATGTGCAGGACTGTAGGAACTACAGGGGGATAAAACTGATGAGCCACAGCATGAAGTTATGGGAAAGAGTAGTGGAAGCTCAGTTAAGAAGTGAGGTGATGATCAGTGAGCAGCAGGATGGTTTCATGCCAGGAAAGAGCACCACAGATGTGACGTTTGCTCTGAGGATGTTGATGGAGAAGTTTAGAGAGAAGGCCAGAAGGAGCTGCATTGTGTCTTTGAGGACCTGGAGAAAGCAAATTTTAGGGGACTTCGAGAGGAGCTGTGGTATTGTATGAGGAAGTTGGGAGTGGCAGAGAAGTACGTAAGAGTTGTACAGGATATGTACGAGGAAAGTGTGACTGTGGACTGCGGAAGGAGTGACGGAGGTGGGATCACATCAGGGATCGGCTCTGAGCCCTTTCTTATTTGCATTGGTGATGGACAGGTTGACAGACGAGATTAGACAGGAGTCCCCGTGGACTGTGATGTTTGCTGATGACATTGTGATCTGTAGTGATAGTAGGGAGCAGGTTGAGGAGACCCTGGAGAGGTGGAGATATGCTCTAGAGAGGAGAGGAATGAAGGTCAGTAGGACCACCAAGACAGAATACATGTGTGTGAATGAGAGGGAGGTCAGTGGAGTGGTGAGGATGCAGGGAGTAGAGTTGGTGAAGGTGGAGGAGTTTAAGTTCTTGGGATCAACAGTACAGAGTAATGGGGATTGTGGAAGAGAAGTGAAGAAGAGAGTGCAGGCAGAGTGGAATGGGTGGAGAAGAGTGTCAGGAGTGATTTGTGACAGACGGGTATCAGCAAGAGTGAAAGGGAAGGTCTACAGGACGGTAGTGAGACCAGCTATGTTATATGGGTTGGAGACGGTGGCACAGGAGACAGAACTGGAGGTGGCAGAGTTATTTGCATTGGGGCTGACGAGGATGGACAGGATTAGAAATGAGGACATTAGAGGGTCAGCTCAAGTTGGACGATTTGGAGACAAAGTCAGAGAGGCGAGATTATGTTGGTTTGGACATGTGCAGAGGAGAGATGAGGGGTATATTGGGAGAAGGGTGCTAAGGATAGAGCTGCCAGGGAAGAGGAGAAGAGGAAGGACTAAGAGGAGGTTTATGGATGTGGTGAGAGAGGACATGCAGGTGTAACAGAGCAAGATGACAAGGACAGGAGGAAATGGAAAAAGATGATCTTCTGTAGTGACCCCTAAATGTAGCAGCTGAAAGAAGAAGAAGAAGAAGGTGCTGAATTTTGTGGTTAGGATGCAGGAAAGATTTTCTTCTGCTGACTCTACCATGGAGGCCTTATTAGTTCAGGTGTCGCTACACAGTAGAGCAGCGGACCACCACTCCACAGTCTGCTAAATCTCCCTGAAGGTGCTTTGCACTCGGACAGGGTTTTTTGTTTGCCTTTCTAGCAATCCAACCAGCAGTTCTCTCAGAAGGTTTTCTTGGTTGTCCACACCTCAACTTGACCTGCATGGTTCCTGTTTACTGCCATTTCTTAATAACACTGCAAACTGTTGAAACAGCGACCTGAAAACACTTTCTGTCATCTTGTCGCCTCCTCCTGCTTTGTGAGCCTCAATTCTTTTTATTTTTCAGAGTGTCAGGCGGCTGCTTAGAGGAACCCATGGCTGCTGATTGTTGGGACAGAGTTTGAGAGGTCCGAGAATGTATACGGCTGTGACATTTGCCTCTCCTAACGATGAATGTGAATCAGCCGTGACCCTAATGAGCTAATTAAGGCCTGAGACCACCTTAGAGAGCTGAAATATCTTGGGGTGCCCAAACTTTTGCATAGTGCCCCTTTCATTTTTTCACTGTACAATTGTATCAAACAAAAAAACAATTCACTAATCGTATATAAAATGCTGAAAAGAAATGTGCCATCTTTAAGTTTACTCCATTTTGGTGATCTTCTGCTCACTTAACTGTTCACAGTAACCGACATTTTAAGCAAGGGGGCCTAAACTTTTGCTTGCCTCTCTATCAAAGCGCACCACAAGGCCTAGCAGCACCGTGAGGATGATGATGCTTTTTCATTTCTCAAATGTCTTCAATACCATCCAGTCATTCCTGTTAAGAGGTAAACTCAGAGCAAAGCAGGTGGGTGAGCCTAAGGTGTCATGGATAATGGACTCTCTGTCAGGGAGACCGCAGTTTGTGAAACTGAAATACTGTGTGGGCAACACTGGAGCATCACAAGGACCAGCCTGTCACTGTTTCTCTGCACCCTGTGCACCTCCGACTCGAAATATAACAGCAGGGCAGGTCGTCTGCAGAAAGCCGCCGAAGATTCTGCTCTTTTGAGGTTTATTGATAAAAGGGGTATGAGACAGAAGAGAGGATCGTGGGACGGTTTAAGAGTTGTCTGTAACTCAAGATTAGTATAACCAAAGAACCACAAGGTCTCTGTGCCCAGTCAATATTCAGACGATGGATGTGGTGGTGGTCCAGTGCCACAAGTACTTGGGCAACCATATCAAAGACAGGCTGGTCTGGGCTTGTAACACTGAAGAAGTGCAGAAGAAAGGGGTGGAGGAGACACTTTATAATTCTGTGATGGCCAGCGTGGTGTGCTGGGTCAGTAACATCACCTCAAGGGAGGTCCAGCAAATCAACGACCTGATCAAGAAGGAATTCTCGGTTATGGGATGTCCACTGGACCTGCTGGAGGTAGTCGGGGAGGCAAAAATGAAGACAAAACTGCAGAACTGCTGAACACACTCAGTACTGAAGAAATACGACTGTTTCTAAATCTATCTATCTATCTATCTATCTATCTATCTATCTATCTATCTATCTATCTATCTATCTATCTATCTATCTATCTATCTATCTATCTAATCCTACCAACTACGCTAAAATATCTATCTATCTATCTATCTATCTATCTATCTATCTATCTATCTATCTATCTATCTATCTATCTATCTATCTATCTATCTATCTATTGAGGAGAGGAAAAGACAGGACAAGAAAAGGAGGAGAGTTCTCAGGAACAGGAAGAAATCTTGAAAAAAGAGCATGAGAATTATATAAAAATATCCATCCATCCATTTTCCAACCCGCTAAATCCGAACACAGGGTCACGGGGGTCTGCTGGAGCCAATCCCAGCCAATACAGGGCACAAGGCAGGAACCAATCCTGGGCAGGGTGCCCACCCACCGCAGGACACACACAAACACACCCACACACCAAGCACACACATTAGGGCCAATTTAGAATCGCCAGTCCACCTAACCTGCATGTCTTTGGACTGTGGGAGGAAACCCAGGCAGACATGGGGAGAACATGCAAACTCCACGCAGGGAGGACCCGGGAAGTGACCCCAGGTCTCCTTACTGTGAGGCAGCAGCGCTACCACTGCGCCACCCTGCCGCCCTATATAATAATATAATTTGCTTAATTGCTAATGCAAAAAAATTCTTCAGGCCAATGCACGCGGTGCCACCATCTTAAGTAGGGATGATATTACATAAGCAGAAAAGTGATTGGATAGATAAAAGGAGAAGAAGAAGAAGAAGAAGAAAAAGAAGAAGAAGAAGAAAGGCAATTGACTATAAAAAGCCAAATTTCTCCCTGGGGTCAAAAACGTTATATCTATTTATCTATCTATTATATAGTACCAACTACACTAA